>NC_063045.1:14480298-14552943 GCF_018812025.1 Megalobrama amblycephala | reverse complement strand
GGTAACACTTTATAATAACGTTCAGTTATAAGTCACTTGTAAATTATTAGTTAATGATGAACTAATCATTTACAAAACATGGCTTATACGTTCATAAATGATTAATAAGTGATATGTTAACATTTTATGAATGTTTTATTAATTCAGTTATAAATTATTAGATAATGTTAACAAATCATTTACAAAACATGACAATATACATTCATATAATGATTAATAAGTGATTATGCTAACAATTTACAAATGTGTTGTAAGTTATCTTAATTAAATAAATCAAACAGATCATTAGTAGATGGTTTATAAGTTATTAGTTAATACATTATTTATCACATAATAACTGAAGTATTTATGACAAAATTTTTAGTATCATTATCTCAATAAACAATTGTTAATCATGAACAAATGTTGAACAAACCATTAGTAAATGATCAGTATATGATTTATTGATGAAGTTGTAAGCTGGTCTGTGTTCAAAAGCACAAACATGCAGGTATGCTAAAGCACTATTTTTAAGAAGAGTAATTTATTTGTTTTGAAGTGGATAAACATTTATAAATGCCTTACAGTCAGGTGATTCCAGTGGATTATATTAAATCCTTTCACTCATCAGCACAGACTTGTGTTCTGTGTGGAGTGTGTGGGGTCTAGTGATGAAGTCATCCTCTGATCCGGATTTACCTTCCACTGAAGCTCACATCAGGTGCACAGATTTAAACACTCCATGTGTGTCAGAGAAGACAGCTGTCTATACCCTCAATAGTCAGCACTTACACTGCAGTACACACTACAAATTGTTCAACACCTGTTATAGATGATGTGTAAACGCATGAATAAATCATTTACAAAGCTTTCTGCATCCCCTATTCTAAAGTGTAAACTATTCTTCACTTGTAAATGTGTTACGTATCATTTGTAGACCTTTCTTTCCTGTTACAAATTATTTGTATATGTATACAAGTCATTTATAACACTTTCTGCATACCCTATTCTAAAGCGTAAACTATTCATCACTTATAAATGTGTTACACATCATTTGTGGACCTTTCTTTCCTGTTACAAATTATTTGTATATGTGTACAAGTCATTTATAACACTTTCTGCATACCCTATGCATACCCTATTCTAAAGTGTAAACTATTCTTCACTTGTAAATGTGTTACACATCATTTGTAGACCTTTCTTTCCTGTTACAAATTATTTGTATGTATACAAGTCATTTATAACACTTTCTGCATACCCTATTCTAAAGTGTAAACTATTCATCACTTATAAATGTGTTACATATCATTTGCAGATCTTCTTTATAAATTATGTACAAACTGCAATTTGTAAATTTACCATTTATTTGCCATATGCAAAGTATATCTTTCAGTTACAGGATATAAAAATCTATACGAATCCCGATATTTAAATTATATATTTTTATATAAAAATTATAATATTTTTATGCAAATATATTTTACTATTATATAGATATCTTTGAGCCCCTAACTCACCCCTTATACCTAAACATGACCACTTTTTAGCCACTTCACAAATACAAAAACGCAATATAGATATATTTGCAGTGACTGTTATCTTAGTTGATATACTGTTGTATAAAAAAGAATAATTTTAAGCTCCCTACTCCACCCTATAACCTTAAGCATAACCATTTTGACAATATACGTAGTGTAACAGGCAGATAAATGTACGTTAGTCGCAATAATTTATTTAAAACATTACAAAAAGCAGTATACAGAACAGACAAAACGACGCGTGTGCTACATTACCAGCGAAATGACAGCAAATCATAATTTTGTGTGAGTAACAGAATGAAATTAAAGTGTTTAATCGCTGCAAACATTCCTCTGATCTGCATTTCCATCCTTTTAAGCGTCGCGCTGAATCTAACACAGCAACTCAAATTCGGCATGTCGCAAACACTCTATGGTAGTCGCAAATCACATGTGACAGCCAATAAGGAGCGAGGTTTGACGTCACTGCCACAAACCTATGTCTTATTGTTAGACGCGCCAATTTTAATTTGAAAGTTATGAAACGGCGGATTGATACGATTATTGATGTATAATGGTTATATTACGTTATAAGAATCTTTTCCTCACACGATGGCATTGTACGACTTCTGAAGACTTGAAAATAATGCACGAAATAATGGACTTTGTTTATCAGTTTATGGTGCGTTTTCATGTTATGGTGAGGAGCTGTTCCATGAAAAACAAAATAGAAATGAAATGATTAAGTGCTGGTTAAACGGTGGCAGAGTGTTGATTTATAAATTTATTTTTTTAAATAATGTAAATTTTAGGCTTGGGTAAAGTGATGGAGTGAGATGGATCATGTAACAGGAACATCTGCAAATGATGTGTAACACATTTATAAGTGATGAATAGTTTACACTTTAGAATAGGGTATGCAGAAAGTGTTATAAATGACTTGTATACATATACAAATAATTTGTAACAGGAAAGAAAGGTCTACAAATGATGTGTAACGCATTTATAAGTGATGAATAGTTTACACTTTAGAATAGGGGATGCAAAAAGTGTTATAAATGACTTGTATATACAAATAATTTGTAACAGGAAAGAAAGGTCTACAAATGATGTGTAACACATTTATAAGTGATGAATAGTTTACACTTTAGAATAGGGAATGCAGAAAGCTTTGTAAATTATTTATTCATGAGTTTACACATCATCTGTAACAGGTGTTGAACACTTTGTAGTGTGTACTGCAGTGTAAGTGCTGACTCGTGAGGGTATAGACAGCTGTCTTCTCTGACACACATGGAGTGTTTAACTCTGTGCACCTGATGTGAGCTTCAGTGGAAGGTAAATCCGGATCAGAGGATGACTTCATCACTAGACCCCACACACTCCACACAGAACACAAGTCTGTGCTGATGAGTGAAAGGATTTAATATAATCCACTGGAATCACCTGACTGTAAGGCATTTATAAATGTTTATCCACTTCAAAACAAATAAATTACTCTTCTTAAAAATAGTTCTTTAGCATACCTGCATGTTTGTGCTTTTGAACACAGACCAGCTTACAACTTCATCAATAAATCATATACTGATCATTTACTAATGATAATTTACTAATACTCATTAACTAATCACTGATCATTAACTAATAAATTATAAATGACTTATAGCCAAATTAATAAAACATTCATAAAATGTTAGTATATCACTTATTAATCATATATGAATGTATATTCATGTTTTGTAAATGATTAGTTCATCATTAACTAATAATTTACAAGTGACTTATAACTGAATGTTATTATAAAGTGTTACCAAAGATTTAAAAGAAAATACAAGTTTTGTCTATTTTAAGTTTTATTTTAAAATGTTTGTGATTTTAACATAAAGCTTTTGTTTAAATGTTTTGCCACTTGCGTGAGTAACGTAATATATAAATCAAAAGTATTACTTTATATAAAGTAATGAATTTAATAAAACATTTAAATGTAGTGCGTTTAAATGTGAGATCTATGAAATACAGTGTATACGAAGAGAATCGCAATGCTGACACGCCATATTCAGTAACAACTTTTGGATTTGAAATAAAAATAAGTATATGTTGTGTTTGTGATATACAGCCATGGATCAGTTGCGCGCTGCAAACGCGGCATATGTGAAAGCATAGCGCGCGCTGCATACAGTAGGCTATGTAATGCAAAGGCATGATGGTGGTGCTTCTCCGCTCTCCTCCACGGGCCTCCCTGCGTTGTCTTTGGTCGATATTAACCAACATTTAATTTAGACAAAAATAATATCCAAAGCTTAAAGCCTAAAGAATTGCCTACGTGCACGTTTAACATGGTGCTGTAAATTGACCTGCTGCAAATGATGCTGTCGTAATCACCTCAGGAGTCACGGTCGAGGGGAAGGAAAATCAAAAGGTTGATGGCTTTCTTTTATTTGCATGGTTTTTGTTTTTAATTTAACTACCATTTTTAGTAGGCTATTTTGTTACAATTATTGATAAAACCTGCTATTTAAAAAAAACATTAAAAAAAATGTTTTTTTATTTTTTTTATTTCTGGAAATCATCTCGCGACCCCTCCCTCGATGTTTCGCGACCCCCACTTTGGGAACCAATGCACTAAAGGAGGAAGAGCGCTTTTACATTTGACTCCTAAACTCTGGAATAGCCTTCCTGATAATGTTCGGGTCTCAGACTTGCTCACCCAGTTTAAATCTAGATTAAAGACACATCTCTTTAGCCAAGCATTCACATAATGCATCTCATATCTGATCAATTGCACATAAATATCTTTGCTTAATGTTATGAACAGCAGCTACGCTAATTATTCTCCATTTGCTTTTCTGTTTTATCTCAGGGCGCCCGTCCTGAGGTGACTAGAGAGTACATCAGCTTCAGTTTGGATCCAGCCTCTTAAGAAGTCCTCAGATAACCAACAGTTCAGGGTTTTGACCATAATAATAATAATAATAAATGGAGCAAATCCAATAGGGTCCCCACACCATCATGCTCAGGCGAAGCCAAATAAAACAAAGACAAACTCACTTATGTTAAACAAATAAATATTTTTTTATTAACAAAAGTTATCTTGCGCTTTTGCCTCTGCTATCATACTGTCAATGATTACAGTTACAGTAAAATTTAAATTCACCATCATCAGTACCCACCCTCAGCCGATTTTCAGTACAGTATTTGCAATGACCACCCCTTGTCCAAAACTAAGCATATTGTCTAAAAGAAAAGTTATGATTGCAGCATAAATTTTACACTTGACTGAACAATGGTCTGTGCTTCACACCCGCTCTGCGTTCTGAAGCTTCGCTTCACCACACAGATTAAACTCCACACGGCTAAATAAAACAGGCTGGGTGCAGATTAATATTTAATATTTCGGATATAAATATTTCCGTGAAAAGTGTTAAGTTGCACAGAAAAAAAGCCCAATCTAGGACCTGCACTGTATAGTTTATGTGGTAGGCTACTGCTATAGTAGCAGAGCAAGAGGACTATTATTTTGCTGAATAGACCCAGGGAACAACTGATGACGTCACATGCTCAGATTTGCTTGACCAATCAGGGGAAAGAGGCATCTCATGACCGCCCACATGTGGAAAATGAATTTTGGAGTCATTTATCTGTTTTTTACCCATGAACCCAAAAACAAAAAATCAAGCCGAAATCTTTTTTTTTTTTTTTTTTTTTTTTTTTTTTAAAGAAAAAAACAACAACAACAACAACAACAACAATCAAACAATCAACAATCCAAATCAATAAAGGCAATATTTTCTTGTTTCTAATTATATCAGAACTGAATTTGGTGACAGAACAGTGTGTTACAGTGAAGTTAGTGAATATATTTCATAATATAAAATGAGCAAAAGTGTTTTGGATTTTGCACTTTTCAGACGGTCCCTTCGGACTTGTCTCTCCACTGCCTGCTCATAGAAATAAATTTATATTATAAAGCTCATTTGAGGAAAATTGGGTTGTAGCTCATTGTCTACATTACTATGATTGGACATATCTGCATTTGTGTTTAAACAACATTTAGCTCAGGAGTTATTGATCTGGGAAGTTCGAATCTGTGAATATATTGCCAACTTTACTGAACTCCTTGAGTTAAGCACTGACTGCATTTCTTTATATTTGAGTCCAACAAGTTCAAACTCTATGAGCAGTGCATTATTTGTGTGCATTTTTAATGTACGGAGCTGACTGAAACACTGCCAGCCAGCGGGACATTAAACAGGAAGTGTTTGTCCGAGCTCAAAACAGGTTTTGCAAGGGAATTCTAATACCTTTGCGAGGGAAATATTTGTGAGGGAACACAAAAGATTTGAAAATGTTTTTCCCTTCCATCCCAAATTTTTTTCCAACACCACATCCCTTTAGGGTCTCTGTACATTTCAAATAGGAAAATAAACTATCAAAACGTACACAGACCTTTTATCTTGACATTTTTCAGTCTTTTCATGCCATTTAATAAAGGAATGTTTTCCACACTGTTTCATTAAATTGACACAATGAAGAATGTTAATCAATATCACAAAAAAAAACAGTAATATTTACCAACTAATCTTTATCTTTAATATACTGTATGAAAATGGCACTTTAAGTGAACACTACTAAGTGATGTAAAAATTACTGAAATAGATTTTTTAATCAATTAATTTAAAAAAAGCATTTTGTGTATTACAAGTCATGGTCTGTTTTATAACTGCAGTGCATCTGAGATCTATTACATGAGACCTGGCATTCAACATTTAGAACTCTGAGCTTTCCTTTGTTGTTTCAAAAGTGAGTATTGCTTCCACAGTCTTATTCTGTTTCCAATTAATGCACACCCTTCAGTTTTAATGCATTTCTAAATGCTTGAGAAGGCTGCAAGACTGGTATGCATCAGCATCCCTCATTCCAGCAACATGGAAATATTTTTACAACACAACTTTTTTCTTATTATGGTGTATTTAAAATTTAAAGGTGCCATAGAATTGAAAATTAAATTTACCTTGGCATAGTTGAATAACAAGTGTTCAGTACATGGAAATGACATACAGTGAGTCTCAAACACCATTGTTTCCTCCTTCTTATGTAAATCTCATTTGTTTAAGATCTCCGAAGAACAGGCGAATCTCAACATAACACCAACTGTGACGCAACTGTTACGGTACACAGGAGTCAGACACAGATGTTAACAGGTAATGGTTGTTTATTGACACCAGTAGAGCAATTGGCAGAGAACAGGTAAGCAGTAATGGAATTGAGGATGGATATAGATGATATATGGAGATAGTTACTGTCCTTTTCTTTTCAGATGTGGAAATCCTTGGATACGCCGGAGCTGGAGATCGCTGGAGATCGCTGGAGACGGGTTGAGCACTCACACACAGGAGACGAGGAACACAGAGGGAAGAAGACACGCTGGAGACAGGTAAGTATGAAGCAGGGAGTCCTTGAGGTAAGCATTAACGTGAGTATCTGCAAACGAGATCGGACGTGGAGTGCTGTGTGTGCGTGCTCTTTATGGTGCTGTTGATGAGTGCAGTGATGAGGTGCAGGTGGCGGTGATTAATACTCTGGAGATGGGGGTGCGCTGTGATTGGTGGATGTTGGAGCCTGACGTGTCTGTGACAGTAACCCCCCCCACGGTCCGCTCCTGAGGGCCAAGGACCCCGACGTCGTGGTGGTCGTCCTCTTCCCCGCGGTGACGGTCTATCAGGGTGACTGTCGTGGAAAGCTTGAAGTAGGTTGGGATCAAGGATGTCGTTTCTTGGAACTCAGGAGCATTCCTCAGGGCCATAGCCTTCCCAATCGACCAGGTACTCAAGCTGACCACCACGGCGCCGGGAGTCCAAGATCTCGTGGACCTCGTATGCTGCACCGTCCTCCAGGATGAGTGGAAGGGGGGGTTCGGCGGGAGTCACGTCAGGCCCTGTAGAGAGAACAGAAGGGTGATAAGGCTTGAGGAGTGAGACGTGGAAAGTTGGGTGAATACGATACCCTTGTGGAAGTTGCAGTTGGTATGTGACCGGGTTGATCTGCTTGACGATGGGAAATGGGCCAATGAACCTGGGACTCAGCTTCTTGCAGGGCAGATGCAGTCTGATGTCCCGTGTCGACAGCTATACCTTCTGTCCGGGCTGGAAGACAGGGGGTGTTGGAGCGCCGCAGGTCCGCTGTCATCCTTCGTCTGCGCAGGGCTCGTTGCAACTGGTGGTGGGCTGAGTCCCAGACCCTCTCGCTCTCTCGGAACCAGTAATCCACCGCCGGAATGTTAGATGGTTCCCCGGTCCAGGGGAACAGTGGGGGTTGGTAGCCGAGTACGCACTGGAATGGAGTGAGTCCTGTAGTCGACTGCCGGAGAGAGTTCTGGGCGTACTCGGCCCAACCCAAATACTGGTTCCAAGAGTCCTGGTGGTCATAACAGAAGGTACGGAGGAAGCGGCCGATCTCCTGGATCTTCCTTTCCGTCTGCCCGTTCGACTGTGGATGATACCCCGATGTTAGACTGACGGCCACACCTAGGAGCGAGTGGAAAGCCCTCCATACTGGAGAGATGAACTGGGGTCCTCTGTCCGATACAATGTCCTCTAGAATTCCGAAATACCTGAACACGTGATTGAATAGCAGTTCTGCAGTTTCCATGGCTGTAGGTAACCCTCTCAGTGGAATGAGACGACAGGATTTGGAGAAACGATCTATGATGACTAGGATGCAGGTATTTCCGTCGGAAGCAGGAAGGTCCGTTATGAAATCCACTCCTAGGTGTGACCAAGGTCGGTTGGGAACGGGCAGAGGAAGGAGTTTCCCGGCTGGCAGATGACGTGGACTTTTGGAGATGGCGCACTCCCGACAGCCCTGCACGTACCTTCTGACATCGGCTGCCATCCCTGGCCACCAGAAGTGTTCTTTCAGCAACGAGAGGGTTTCATTGACCCCCGGGTGACCAGTGCCTAGTGACGTGTGAGCTGAGTGTATGGTTGGAGTGCGTCGTGTCCGGGTGATGTAAAGCAAGCCAGGTGGGCAGCCCGGCGGAGGGTTCATGGAGGCATTGGAGGAGGGAATGGTCTCTTCTGACCATGTGATAGGGCTTACAATGAGGGAGCTTGGGATGATAGGCTCAGGTTCTTCTGACTTCTCCTCAGGAGCATGGAGACGGGAGAGAGCATCCGCTTTTATATTCTTTGAGCCAAGTCGATAGGAAATGGTGTAGTTGAACCGAGAGAAGAACATGGCCCAACGAGCTTGTCTTGGATTCAACCTTTTGGCAGCACGGAGATATTCAAGGTTTTTATGATCTGTAAGGACCTGGAACGCATGCTTGGCTCCCTCCAGCCAATGCCTCCACTCTTCCAGAGCAAGCTTCACAGCGAGGAGTTCCCTGTCACCGATGTCGTAGTTGACTTCAGCCGGGCTGAGCTTGCGGGAGAAGAAGGCGCATGGATGGAGTCTACTTGGCGTCCCCTGCTGCTGTGACAACACCGCTCCCACTCCGGTGGTAGAGGCGTCCACCTCCACGATGAAGGGCAGCTCTGGATCGGGATGGACGAGTAGGGGAGCGGTGGTGAAGGCTTCCTTGAGGCGGTTGAAGGCGTTGGTGGCAGCTGGTGTCCAGGACAGAGACTTGGGCTTATTTCTGAGTAAACTGGTGAGAGGATGAGTGATGGAATTGTAGTTCTTGATAAACCGGCGGTAGAAGTTAGCGAATCCAAGGAAGCGTTGTAGTTCTTTGATGGTTGTGGGTTCTGGCCAGGTGGTGATGGATTCCACCTTCCTCTCGTCCATCTCGTCCATGTCGTCGATGATGTATCCCAGGAATGATACAGTAGACTGATGGAAGGAGCACTTTTCTGCCTTGAGGAACAGGTGGAATTGACGAAGGTGGGTGAGGACCTCCGCAACGTGTTGGCGATGTTCGGCCTGGCTCCGGGAGTAGATGAGTATATCGTCGATGTAGACTAGGACGAACCGATGGAGAAACTCCCGGAGCACCTCATGAATGAAGTCCTGGAATACGGAGAGGGTGTTGACCAGGCCATACGGCATCACGAGGTACTCATAGTGGCCAGTAGGTGTAATGAAGGCGGTCTTCCACTCGTCCCCCTCACGTATCCGGATGAGGTTGTACGCGCTGCGGAGGTCCAACTTCGTAAACACAGTGGCACCACAGAGATGTTCCAGGGACGCTGGGACGAGAGGAAGGGGATATCTGAATTTTACAGTTATCTTGTTGAGTGAGCAGTAGTCGATACATGGCCGCAAGCCTCCGTCCTTTTTTGCCACAAAGAAGAAGATGGAAGCAGCAGGGGAAGTAGACGGCCGGATGTATCCTTGGAGCGAGGGACTCCTTGATGTAATCCTCCATGGCCTTCTCCTCCGGGATGGATAAGGGGTAGATCTTACCCCTTGGCACTGGTTCACCCGGAAGCAGATCGATGGCACAGTCCCATAGCCGGTGTGGAGGCAGCTTGGAAGCCCTTTGAGGGCAGAAGACATCGCTGAAGGGGGCGTAACACTTGGGGATGTCGATAGAACGTTTCTCCACTGGATTCTAGATGGATTTTGCACAGATGGGAAGATCTGAAGGAGGAGTTTGTGGTACAGGAAGTTCAGCGAGGCATCGAGAGAAACAAGTTTCGCCCCACTTCAGGATTTCGCCCGTCTTCCAGGAGATGGTGGGATTGTGCTGCTCCAACCAGGGGCGCCCTAGAACCACGTCAGCAGTGGAATCCTCCAGAGCCAGCAGATGTAATTCCTCGTGATGTAGAAGTCCTACTTGCAGCTTGAGTGGTCCTGCCACAGTTTGGACGTGCTTACGGCTGAGAGGCTTGCCAGTTATGGAGTTGATCTGGTAGATCGTCGGAGACGGAGAGGTCTTGAGACGAATTTGCCTTCAGAGGGTGCTGGAGACGAAATTGCCAGCTGACCCTGAGTCAAGGAGCACGACCACTGTAAGGGAGATATCAGCGGCAGTAAGATTGACGACAGTGGTGAGTGGTTTCATTTTCTGAATAGAAGGGATTATGGCACTCACCATGGGTCGAGGAGGTCGTGTGGGGCACGCCGCAATCGCATGCCCAGGAGCGCCACAATACAAGCACACGTTCAGGGTCAGCCGACGATGGTGCTCAGAGGGAGTTAAACGAGAATTTTCCACATTCATAGGTTCGTTGGCTGGTTCTGGGGAGCTGACGGGTTCGGATCGGCAGGGGAGCATGTTGGGAAGAGACTGGTCCTGGTGCTCTTGGAGGCACGCCTGCATACAAGTGGCGCAGTGGATGGAAAGCTGGATGAACTTCTCGAGGCCGATGGAATCCTCGTATGCAGCGAGATGCAGCCGTACCCGAGGCTCCAGTCCTTGACGGTAGGTGGTTATTAAAGCCTGCTCGTTCCATCCGCTAACAGCAGCAAGCGTTCTGAAGTGCAAAGCATAATCATAAATTGACTGAGATCCTTGTTTAAGATTGTAGAGTTTCTCACCAGCAGTTGAATCTGTAATCGGTTTCCCGAAGACTTCCCGGAAGTGGGAAATAAAGGCAGGATATGAACGAGTGACAGCACCACGTTGTGACCAGATGGAATCTGCCCATTTCAAAGCTTTACCGCTTAACTGGGATATGATGAACGCTATCTTAGATGTATCGTTCGGGTACAGGTGCGGCTGCATCTCCAGGACCAGTTCGCACTGCAGCAGGAATCCGCTGCAGTCCTCCGCTGATCCTGAGTAGGGCGCTGGTTTGGCCATGGGACTGGCGTACAACGAAGGTGAAGGAGAGCTGACGGTGCTGTCTGAAGGTGCCGCTGGTGCAGGTGAGGGAGAAGTGGCTGGAGATGGTGACGGTGGATTGGTGGTAAGTGTTCGCCGAAGCGCATCCACCAGGGCTTGGAATGTGTCTGGTTGGCTCATACTGGGTCTACGGTGTTGGTCCGGTCTTCTGTTACGGTACACAGGAGTCAGACACAGATGTTAACAGGTAATGGTTGTTTATTGACACCAGTAGAGCAATTGGCAGAGAACAGGTAAGCAGTAATGGAATTGAGGATGGATATAGATGATATATGGAGATAGTTACTGTCCTTTTCTTTTCAGATGTGGAAATCCTTGGATACATTGGAGCTGGAGATCGCTGGAGACGGGTTGAGCACTCACACACAGGAGACGAGGAACACAGAGGGAAGGAGACACGCTGGAGACAGGTAAGTATGAAGCAGGGAGTCCTTGAGGTAAGCATTAACGTGAGTATCTGCAAACGAGCCTGGACGTGGAGTGCTGTGTGTGCGTGCTCTTTATGGTGCTGTTGATGAGTGCAGTGATGAGATGCAGGTGGCGGTGATTAGTACTCTGGAGATGGGGTGCGCTGTGATTGGTGGATGTTGGAGCCTGACGTGTCTGTGACAGCAATGGTCGGGATCATTAATATGTACGCCCCCAACATTTGCATATGCCAGCTCATGTTCAAGGCATTAGACAAGGTCAGGCAGTATTAACGTCTGGATCTGTGCACAGCTGAATCATCAGACTAGGTAAGCAAGCAAAGACAATAGCAAAAAATGGCAGATGGAGCAATAATAACTGACATGATCCATGATATCATGATGTTTTTAGTGATATTTGTAAATTGTCTTTCTAAATGTTTCATTAGCATGTTGCTAATGTACTGTTAAATGTGGTTAAAGTTACCATCGTTTATTACTGTATTCACGGAGACAAGAGCCGTCGCTATTTTCATTTTTAAATGCTTGCAGTCTGTATAATGCATAAACACATCTTCATTCTTTATAAATCTCTCAACAGTGTGTAATGTTAGCTTTAGCCCGTTAGCCACGGAACACTATCAAACTCATTCAGAATTAAATGTAAGCATCCAAATAAATACTATACTCACATGACCCAATGCATGCATGCAGCATGCATGATGAACACTTTGTAAAGATCCATTTTGAGGGTTATATTAGCTGTGTGAACTTTGTTTATGCAATGTATATAGAGTCGAGAGCTCAGGGGCGGGGAGTGCGAGGATTTAAAGGGGCAGCAGCCTGAAGCGGCGCATTTCTAATGATGCCCCAAAATAGGCAGTTAAAAAAATTAATTTAAAAAAATCTATGGGGTATTTTGAGCTGAAACTTCACACACACATTCAGGGGACACCTTAGACTTATATTACATCTTGTAAAAAAAATTTCTAGGGCACCTTTAAATGAAGTTTTGGCCTCAGAATTAGGATCCTTGGTCAAATTTCAAAACATGCACTCTTCAAGATAATTCAAATTCAGACTTTAAACCAAAGAAATGACTCATGACTCTGCAATGAATTAATTCATAATTTTCCTTAATGTTTCATTGGTAACACTTTACAATAAGGTTGTATTAGTTAACATTAGTTAATGCATTAGTTAACATTAACTAACCATGAACAACACCTCTGTTCAGCATTAGTTAAACTTTGTTAACGTAAACACGCATATATTAACGCATGTATTCACGTTGACAGTGCAAGTCGTTAAACATTAGTTAATGCATTAATTAACATTAACAACACCTCTGTTCAGCATTAGTTAATGTTTATTAACGTTAACTCACGGATATATTAATGCATGTATTCATGTTAACTGCACAATTAGTTAACATTAGTTAATTCAATTAGTTAACATTACCTAACCAACAACATCTAGCTGTTCAACATTAGTTAATCATTGTTAACGTTAACTCACACATATATTAATGCATCTATTCATGTTAACAGTGTTAAGTAGTTAACATTAGGTAATGCATTAGATAATATGAAATAATGGGCAATGCCTGTAAATAGCCTTAATGTTTTAAGGTTAACTTACTGTGCATATTTACATTAGTTTATGTAGCGGTTGACACACTAAGAGTGATCATTTTTAACTCATCTACGCTAAAGGTAAAAATGCCATTGTGTCTATTCATATTAACAGCACAAGTAGTTAACATTAGTTAATGCATTAGATAACATGAACTAATCATGAACAATGCCTCTTATTTAGCCTTAATTTTTTAAGGTTAACTTATTGTACTTACATTAGTTTATGTAGCAGTTGACACATTTCTAACTCTCCACTCACTCACACTAAATTAAGGTAAAAAATACCATTGTGTACCTTATCAGCATTATTTATTAACAAGGCATTGATTTGGGCTGTAAATATAATTCTGAAGTGCAAACCATCTGAACATTAACAGATATGTTGTTCATGTTTATATGCATTTTACTATCATTACTTACATTCAACAAAGCATTTATTAATGGAATATGTGAACCTTATTGTAAAGTGTACACTATTTCAACATTAACTGATGTGTTACTAACATTTGTTGACCCTTTATTAACATGACTTACCATTAACAAAGCATTTATTAATGGAATTTGTGAACCTTATTGTAAAGTGTACACTATTTCAACATTAACTGATGTGTTACTAACATTTGTTGACCCTTTATTAACATGACTTACCATTAACAAAGCATTCATTAATGGAATTTGTGAACCTTATTGTAAAGTGTACACTATTTCATCATTGACTGATGAGTTACTAACATTTGTTGACTCTTTATTAACATGACTTACCATTAACAAAGCATTTATTAATTAAATTTGTGAACCTTATTGTAAAGTGTACACTATTTCATCATTAACTGATGAGTTGACTAAACATTTGTTGACTCTTTATTAACATGACTTACCATTAACAAAGCATTTATTAATGGAATTTGTGAACCTTATTGTAAAGTGTACACTATTTCATCATTAACTGATGTGTTACTAACATTTGTAGATCCTTATTAACATGATTTACCATTAACAAAGCATTTAAATGAAAATAAAATGTCTGTAATTGTTTACCCATTTTGTAATATTTAGTTTGTTTGCTGTGAGGCGTTTTCTCCTATGCAGTGACTGACAATGCATAAGACACACCAAAGCACAACATAAATTCACAAATCACATCAACTTTATTTGTTCGCTGTACTCCAAATCTTTATAATCCATATGTTTGTAAGGAACATATCCAAATTCTGCGTTTTTTCCGTCGTTCTTCATCTTCATTCTCAGCAGCGACCGTCATAGTCAAAGCCCGCGCTCGCTATGATTCAAATTTTAAAAAAGTCGCGCGCGCCCACGAGATCCGTTACGGCATGGTTTACGGCACTGAATATCAAACGCTCATTGGTTCTCACTTGCTTCGTCACAGATTGCGACATGCCGTGTTTCAGTGGATTGACATTTGAGTGCGCGCCTTCACGGAGAGAAGCCGGATTCATCATATTTTCATGGATTATTATCTTAAATTCTGCTCTGTACCCTATTAAAACTATTACCGCCAGAAAGGACTGCGACTGCAACTCATCATCATTTGAACTAACGTACTTTCGGTACAACTTTTGACATTTTTGCAAAAAAATAAATTATTGTGATTTTATTTATAACTGTACGGAGATTTAAGAAATGGTTATGGGTAGGTTTATGGGTAGGTGTGGATTATTGGCTCAAAATATCGTTTAATTTCATTAATGAATGCTTTGTTAAGGGTAAGTTATGTTAATAAAGGATCTACAAATGTTAGTAAAACATCAGTTAATGATGAAATAGTGTACACTTTACAATAAGGTTCACAAATTCCATTAATAAATGCTTTGTTGAATGTAAGTAATGATAGTAAAATGCCTATAAACATGAACAACATATCTGTTAATGTTCAGATGGTTTGCACTTCGTAATTATATTTACAGCCCAAATCAATGCCTTGTTAATAAATAATGCTGATAAGGTACACAATGGTATTTTTTACCTTATTTTAGTGTAAGTGAGTGGAGAGTTAGAAATGTGTCAACTGCTACATAAACTAATGTAAGTACAGTAAGTTAACCTTAAAACATTAAGGCTAAATAAGAGGCATTGTTCATGATTAGTTCATGTTATCTAATGCATTAACTAATGTTAACTACTTGCGCTGTTAATATGAATAGATTCATTAATATATGCATGATTTAATGTTAACAATGATTAACTAATGCATTAACTAATGTTAACTACTTGCGCTGTTAACATGAATAGATGCATTAATACATGCGTGAGTTAACGTTAACAAACATTAACTAATGCTGAACAGGAGGTGTTGTTCATGGTTAGTTAACGTTAACTAATGCATTAACTAATGTTAACTAATACAACCTTATTGTAAAGTGTTACCAGTGACTAAAGTAAAACATAATTGTGTATTCAAAACAATATGTTTTTGATTGAAATGTAAAACAATTTAAGATATCTGTTATCTTACCTTTATTCCATCGATACCTGGAATACCAGGTGGCCCAATGGAACCCTACAAGTGAAAATAACATATTGCCATTAGACATATATTTAAAATAAATTAGATATTAATTTAGATATAGAAACTAGACAGTTTAAAGTTTCTGAAAAAAAGGAGTTAAGTTAGTAGTATCATTACTTAGTTTTAGTTTGTCTCTAACATTGTCAAAAAAAAAAAAAAGAAAGAAAAAAAAAGACATGTCTAGAATACTTTGGTAACACTTTACAATGTTAATTTGTTAACATTAGTTAATGTATTAACTAACATTAACCATGAACAATACATTTGTTACTGTATTTGTTAGTATTTGTTAACATTAATTAATAAAAATACAGCAGTTCATTGTTTGTATACAGTTCTTGATTTTAATAACGTATTAGTAAATGTTGAAATTAATATTAACAAAGATTAATAATTGCTGTAGAAGTGCAGTTCATTATTAGATCATGTTAAGTAATGTAGTTAACTAATGTTAACCAATGAGCCTTATTTTTTACCATATTAGTGGTAGGGTTGGGTATCATTTGATTTTTTTGTAATTCCAATTCTGTTTATCAATTGCAATTCTTATTGATTTCCAATTTCAATTCTAATAAGGTTAAAAAATGAAGTCAAGGTGACTTCCGGTGGCGAGATGAGGAGGTAGTCGTCTTTCGTTTGCGCTCACATAATTTAATTTTATTTACACTAAAATACGATCAAGTATACTTTGAAAAGGGACAATCGACAGTCCCAATCTAAAGCAAGCTAGCATGGAGGCCGCTGCTAGCAACTGCGTAGAGCTATCTTTGACGCCAGAAGACAATACACTTCTTCAGCTGGTTAAAACTGAACTAACATCGGTCTTCCGCTTCCGCCCGCATGGAGTGAGTAGGGAGCTCCTCGAATAAATAAGTGATAATTGCTCAATAGACCAGTCAGTCGTGTAAAACGTTAGCATTTTTGTTAAGGAGTCTTTGCTGCGTATATTTTGACATGAAACCGAGCTTGTGCAAAAAAGTTACATTGACGATCCAGCGTAATACAAAGATGGAAAGCGGCGAAATAAAAAATGGACGAACATATACAAGACGATGACTCTCCTATCTCACTGAGAGCACTTAGAACGGAACTGCATACACACCGAGAAGCTGTGATTAAGGACATTAAGTCACAAATTGAAAACCTACATCTGGAAGTGCAAAAGAATCGAGAAGAGATTAAAGAAGACATGCGCGCGCTGCGAGAGGAAATCTTTCCTGAGCTGGCCGCCTTACAAAAAGCGCAGGCCGAATCGGCGAGTCAGTGCACGGAGACGGGGAAAGCACTGAGTGACACGATGGACAGGGTGGCAGCACTAGAACAGTCCCACGAAGTCATGACCAAAGAACACAAGAAAATGCACAAAAAATGTATGGATTTGGAGAATCGAAATCGGAGACAGAATTTACGATTCGTTGGGGTTCCAGAAGGAGTGGAGGCGGGAAACCCGATTCGTTTCATTAAAGACTTGCTGTTGGAGTTATTCGGAGCCGATGACTTGGGGGATTCCAGTATGATTGTAGACCGTGCGCACAGGACTCTCGCGCCAAAACCGAAGCCGGGAGAGAGGCCCCAAGCAATAATTGCTCGTTTTCACTATTATTCTGACAAGGAAAAAAATTCTGAAATTGTCGAGAAATAAAGGCTGTCTTTACTACAAGGGATCACCGGTACACATCTTCCCCGATGTGAGTCCAGAGGTTGGCAAACTGCGCGCCGCGTTCAATCCAGTGAAGGCCAAGCTGCGAGCCGCCGGGAAAAACTATAGATTGTTCTACCCAGCCAAACTGGCAATCACCGTGGACGGAATCCGGTACACGTTCGAACACCCTCGAGAAGCCGAGAAATTTATCGAGAAGAAAATTCAAGCCTGATAGCCGAACTGCAAGTTTATACTATTTGGTAGGCTGAGGTGCTGCATCTGTTATCATTTACAGCACGTAAGCAAAGACTCGTATCATTTAAATACATCTCTGGACTCTTATAGTGGCTAAGTATATATAGGTCAAGTTCACCAGGAAAAGAACTGTAACTTAACCACTGACTATGTTTAAGTGAAAAAAAACTATAGAGCATTTTTTTTTCTTTATTGTTTCTAGAAAGGAGCTAAGTGGTAAGTCAGATTGATTGCTAACCTTTTTGTTGGAATGATGGTTAAAAAGGGATTTCTAAACTTGCTCCATTTTTTTTTTTTATAACTCTCAATCAGAGAAAAGTGAATGGAGCTATTGTTCAGACTGTTCATGTTGTTCGAAGTTAAGGAAAACGAATTGGCACTTTTTTTTTTTTTTTCTCTCCCATTTCCCCCCTCCTCTACAAAAACCACACTTTACAGTTTCAACTTTTCTTTTCAAGTTACTTAGCCTGAAATGAAAGTAAATGCTGCTAAGAAAAACTCAGTTCAGTTTGTCTCATGGAATTGTAAGGGGCTTAATGGGGCTATTAATATTCTTTTTTCTCACCTGTCCATCACTCCTATTCTAGGATAGATTTTTTTTAATTGATTATAAACTTTTGTCAGCGGTTTTACATTGTGATTATGAAGCAATGGTATTATCTGACCATAGCCCCCTAGGTCTTCAGATATTATTTGAAACCAAATATGACGCTATTAAATGGAGGTTTGATAATAGTTTATTGGCTGATAAGGTATTTGTAGAACAAACCAAAGCTCAAATTGGATTGTATTTAGAGACAAACTATACGACTGATGTTTCCAAATCCACAATTTGGGAGGCATTTAAAGCGTATATGCGCGGACAAATTATCTCTCATAGTATCTCGATCAAGAAACAGCATAAAGAACAAAAAAAGAAATTAACGGACAGAATACAAGAAATAGATCGCGAGTATGCAATTTTCCCCTCACCAGAATTGTATAAGAAGAGGCTCTCTCTCCAGTCAGAATTTCAGTTACTTTCCACCTCAGAGACTACTGATCGGTTGATGCGGGCAAAAGCCACATATTATGAGCATGGAGAAAGAGCAGGTAAACTCCTGGCTCGGCAAATTAAAGAAACTGCAGCATCAAGACTGATAACGGAAATTAGGAAAGATACAGGACAAAGTACATTTGACCCACAGGAAATAAATAATATTTTTAAGAGATTTTATGTCAAATTATACTCCTCAGAATCTATTAATGACCCAGCATGTATTGAGCAGTTTTTTGAATCACTTGACATTCCATCTTTAACCCTCTGGAGTCTGAGGCTGATTTGGGGCCTGGAGAAGTTTTGACATGCCCTGACATTTGTGCTTTTTTCAGTTGTTCATAAACATATTAATGGAAAAAGTGTCATTACACTGTATTCAGCACAAACTAGGCTACAATAATATGTGAGGAACATGTATGTACATGTTTGTGTTTTTGAAGGAATAACATTTATGCGTGGTTATTGAAAAAACAAAAAACTTAAGTCACTGAAATAAGGCCAAAAAAAGTATAGTAAATCAGTGTTTACAATACTTTAGGGTATTGGAGGTTGTAGACTAGAGTTTTTGCTTCAAAATTATGTAAAAATTATGCTGCCTACTCCTTCATATAAAACAATATATTGATTTAGTTTTTGTAAGACACTTTTTGCCAAGAAACACAGTATGCGTGGAGGCGTGAATCACCACTGAATAATGGGCCATTCTCACCTGAGAAGACAAAAGAATTGCATAGTAATGAGCTGAAATGACTTGCATATTAATGAGGCATTTCAGTCAGGTAGGCTGTGAAAAAAACCTTCTGTGATGTCTCAAGCTCATCATGATATATGAAACATACAGAAAAATATTATTACAATATAAAGTAAAGTAATGGTTTTATATTATACTTTAAAATATAATGTATTTCTGTGATGCAAAGAGTCTGAATATAGGCCTTTAGTTTAAAAGCATGCACATTTGGAGAATATTGGATTCTCATATGCTTATGTCAATTTTCTATACAGAGGAGTTATATTTATTTAATATTCATTGTCATTACTATGAGCACTGGTGTTTTCAATTCATACTTGAAGTCGGAGGGCGCTCTCTGTGCATTTTTAGTCCACAAATTCATCTAAAAGAAGAAGAGACTATTCCATGAATGGAGTTTCCAATTCATACTGCAGCCGGAGGGCGCTAAAGAAACAAAAACTCATCTAAAATTCATCTATAGAAGAAAAGAAAACAGGAACTAACTGCATGTCTTCTAGAACTCGCTAACCATGACTTTTACATCCAGATAAACACTTTTCAAGACAATAAATACATGATTGAGACGATGAATGCATGTATTGCCTCTGAATTTGCGTCTGAATAATGCTGGCTCCGTGGGCGTGGCCGCATTAGCGGATAATGAGCTGAATCACGGACTTCTGACATGGCTCTCTTTTCATACAGATTACATAAACACAGAAGGTTTGTTTTCTGTTTTGACTTACATGATTTAAAACCTGACATCTTAGCGTTTTTTTAGACATAAGTGTAAGAGTGTTCAGAGGGAGAGGAGAAATCACGCATCATGTTAGTTTTCTTTATTTTACAAAAAGCACAAAATTTTGTTTTTCCTCTGAGTGTATACAAATAAAAGAAGATATTCTATAGTTTCAATTGATATATTACTTATGTCTCTATGACAAAAAATGACGGAGTATTTTAAGTCTGTTTTGCTGCAATGTGAAAAAAAACCTGCAAAACGCGCCGGCGTGTTTTCAGACCTCAGAGAGTTAAGTATGGAAGACAGAGATATCTTGGAACAACGGCTAACTATTAATGAAATAAAACAAGCAATATCCAATATGCAAAGTTCAAAGGCCCCAGGTCCGGACGGTTTCACAACCGAGTTTTATAAATCTTTTAGTGATCAAATCTCTCCGTTACTTTTAGAGGTCTTTAATGAATCACTTGAGAAAGGCTGTTTACCACCAACATTTTATCAGGCAAATATTTCTTTAATACACAAGGTAGATAAAGACCCTTTAGACCCTGGTTCATATAGACCTATCAGTCTTCTTGATGTTGATAATAAAATACTGGCCAAGGTTTTAGCCACTCGTCTTGAAAAAGCTCTTCCAGCTGTGATCTCCACGGATCAAACAGGATTCATCAGAAATCGTCTTTTATTTTTTAATATTAGAAGATTATTAAATATTATATACACACCTAGTCCCAATCCCTCCCAACCCGAGGTACTTATTTCTATGGATGCAGAAAAAGCGTTCGATAGGGTTGAGTGGGATTACCTCTTCGCCACTCTGGAAAAATGTGGGTTTGGTTCTAATTTTATTTCATTTATTAAATTGTTATATGCCCACCCCAAGCTTCTATACAAACAAACAATAATAACTCTAGTTATTTTCAATTAAATCGCTCTACAAGGCAGGGATGCCCTCTTTCACCCCTGCTATACGCTTTAGCAATAGAACCCTTAGCAATTTCTTTACGTGCATCTACAACCTATAGTGGAATAATGAGAGGGGGAAAAGAACACAAAGTTTCATTATATGCTGACGACTTGTTAGTTTACATCTCCAACCCCTTACAATCAGTGCCAACCATTATGTCAATCTTAGATAAATTTGGGAAAATCTCAGGGTAATAAGATTAATTTTTCAAAAAGTGTTATGTTTCCGATCAAACCTAAGGACCAATTTGAAGCAATTTCCTCCTTTCCTTTTAAAATAGTAAACTCATTTAAATACCTAGGAATTACCATAACTAAATGTTTTTCTATGCTTTATAAAGAAAATATTCTGAAGTTGTATGAATACACACAACAGATTTTTAAGAAATGGTCCAAACTTTTTATTTCTCTAGCAGGTCGTATTAATATGGTGAAAATGAGTATTTTGCCCAAATATTTATTTGTTTTTCAGTGTATCCCAGTTTACATTACTAAATCATTTTTTAGAAATTTGGATAGAATAATCACCCAATTTATTTGGAATAACAAAACCCCCAGACTCAAGAAGATATATTTACAGAGGATTAAACTGAAAGGAGGGATGGATCTGCCTCATTTCCAATTGTATTATTGGGCATGTAATATAAGAGCACTCTCATTTGGCTTACAGGAGGGGTCAACAAAATGGTGTGATATGGAAAGTAAATCATGCTCACCTTCCTCTTGGCCAGCTTTAATTTATTCAGCTTTGTCTGCCCCTACTCTAACTCGACTAAATAATCCGGTGGTTTCCAACTCTCTCAAAATTTGGAACCAGATAAGAAAACACTCTAAATGGCCGATGTGCTCTATTTTAAGTCCTTTAATGGCTAATCATTCATTTCCCCCTTCCCAAATTGATTCAATATTTCAGACCTGGTTCAAAAAAGGAATATGTTCCTTCCAAAATTTGTTTATTAATAAATGCTTTCCAACATTTCAACAGTTACAACAGATATTCCATCTACCTAATTCACTTTTTTTTTTTTTTTTTTTAAATATCTACAATCTCGCAGTTTTGCTCAAAAGAATTTCTCATAATTTCCTAATGAGCCATTAGCCTCTCAGATGGACTCACTGTTTTTACAGGATCCATTTATTAAAGGTTAAAAGGTTAATAAATTGTCACAGTTGGAATGCGATGTTTCATTAGAGCATTTAAGAACAGCATGGCAAGATGATCTTGGAATAGACATTGCGGACTGGCAATGGGAAGAAGCACAGGAACGGGTTCTCTCTTCTTCTTTGTGCTGTAATGATTGAGACAAATCAGAACGATTATTTGCTAGTTAACCAATGGTTTTAACCTCATTCTGGGGCCTGTCTTCCATCCCCCGAGAAGTTCTGTTACAAACTTTATTGCACCAATAAATGCCGCATGGAGAGCAGAAAAGAGACACACAAAACTCTGCATTTTCCCTGCATGTTCCACACAGAACACAGATGTTACTGCACTAACTTATAGACAGACTGTTCTATAAAAGAAATGGTAATCTCAGGAAATGGTATCCATTATTACTGTTGTTGTATTGTACTCATTGTATTTACATGTTTTATGATTTTTAAGTGGTATGACATGCAAGGTAACTTCAATCATGCCATGTTTAGTGTCTACGGGTTCCCAGCGGGAAGATTTGAATGTTTGTGTATGCGGTATGTCCATACCTGCGCAACACATAAGTATTACAAGGATCTTTTAATAGTCCTTCTTCAAATCTCAGCCAGTTTAATCTTAATCGGTCATAAAAGCCCCAACAAGGGGAGGTGTGTGTCACCCGGAAATACAACATCCTCATTGGCCCCCATCATTCCTAAGAGGTTGGCTTTGACCAGAGGTTAAAAGTCAGTGGATAGTGCCACTCCCTCTCTTTCTCCTTGCTCCTGAACGACCGAACGGACTGTCCTTGCGGCCGGCCTAGGCGAGGCCTGCAAGGCCTGTAGGCCTCGGCCTACAAACGAGCCATGTGCTCCTCATCCAACATGGAAAAGACTGATAAAAACTCCGGACTGAATCCTCAAGACCTCTCCTCAGATGGCAGAGCCGATGCTCCTCAGCCTAAGGGCATCTTGCAAGTATCGTACATTTTAACACTAAATAGCAATTTAGTATTAATTTGTAAGACTTACCTTTGCTATTGCTGAAGAAACTGATGATTCCTTTCCAGATTGTCTTTGACATTTCATGTAGCTCTAGTAACAGCATCTCTTCCGGTTCAACTCTATCATTACTCATTCTGACTTGCGTGTGTGTGTGTGTGTGTGACCCTTTATGTATGTTATGTTATGTGTTTGTTAGTTTAGTTATGTGTTTGTGAGTTAGTTAATAAAGACTGTGCACAATACACATTTGGTTCTGACTCCGTCTGCTAATGAATTGCCTCTTAAGTGATAGATCCAGACTACGTGCTCTGAGTAGTACAGTACAATAAGAAATATTATTTTTCCATAACTTGGAAATTGACATTTCTTAGAATTAATAAACAATCAACACTGAGCGTTCACTGGACGAACAGGTTAACTGATTGTAATGTTAATTTTAATGTAGCTACATCCAGTTAATCTGATTAACGGATTTGCATATTCATAATTAATCATAATTAATTAATAATCATAATGAGTTATGAATAATTATTAATAATTAATAATAATGAGTTATGAATAATTATTAATATTTCCCCTTTGAGTTAATTTTCGCTACAGTGCATTAGACATGGTTTGATACAATTCAAGATCTTACATAGACTTCACCTGTCTAAACTAAAGCTCTCAAAGATGTTTCCTTCGGTGCACCCAATATGTGACAGATGCAGTCAAGCACCAGCTTCACTAGGACACATGTTCTGGAATTGTCCTAATATTCATAATTATATGATTTCAGTTTTTCAATTACTATCAAAGGTATTGGAAAAAACACTAGATCCAGACCCAATTCTGGCTATTTTCGGTGCCAGTAGTGACATTGTGGAGCTCTCTAAAAATCAATGTATTGTGCTTGGAGTTATTACACTCTTGGCACATAGATTGATTTTGCTTAATTGGAAACAAAAAAATCCACCTCACTGCTCTGTCCTGATTAAAGATATTATGCACCACCTTCAGCTTGAAAAGATTAGATTTTCTTTAAAAAACAAGACTGATCAGTTTTATGCAGTATGGAAACCTTTTATTAATTATTTTAATAAGACAGCAATAATTAAACCCTAATATCACAATCCCCCTCCTCCCCCCCCCCCCTTTTTTTTTTCTTCTTTCCTTTTTTCCCTTCTATATCATTACCTGAGTTCAAACATAAATCATTTACATATGGAAGAATATTATTGCACATTGTATCAGCAAAGTGAATTTTGTTGGAATTTTTTTGGATTTTTTTTTTCTTTGTGCCAATGTTAAAAAACCAATAAAGAGAATGTTCAAAAAAAAAAAAACTGAACTAACATCTTCTCACAGTCAGATGTCTGACACCATCAAAACAGAGATGGCGAGCTTCCGCTCAGAGATTGGCTTGATGGTCGAAAACTTTCGATCGGAGGTTAAAACCAAAATGGATGCTTTACAACTGGAGATAACGGGGCAAATCCATTCCATTCAGACTAAGCAAACCATTATGTCTGAACCTATGGAGAATATGGAAACAACCCTCAATTCCCATCACGACTCGCTAGAAGCAATGGTAACCACAGTCTCAACGTTGAAAGATCAAATACTGAAGTTACAAGAGCAACAACAAGACCTCGAGAATAGGAGTCGTCGCCAAAACCTTTGGATAATTGGCATACCTGAGGATGCGGAGAATGGCCGGCCTACTGATTTGATGTCTGGCTTCTTTTCAGAGGTGCTAGGTGAAGATCTGCCTGATCTTCAATCAGTGGTGTTAGATCGCGCTCATCGTGCCCTCACTCCAAAGCCTCGTCCTGGCTACAGGCCCAGAGCAATGATCGTTCGTCTGCACTACTTCTCTGATAAGGCCAAAATTCTCCAAACCTCCAGGAAACGAGGTGAGCTCACATTTCGCGGCGCACGTGTCCATATTTTCCCAGATATTAGTGCCGAACTGAGCTGTAGAAGAGCTGCCTTTAACTCCGTGAAACACAAGCTTAAGCAGGCCGGGATTTCCTACGGCATCCACCATCCGGCAGATTTACGGTTCACTTATGACAACACAAGACTTTCTTTTAAGTCACCATCGGAAGCGGAGGCTTACTTCGAGCAACACATTAAACCAAAAATAGATGCATGCGTTTCTGAATAGTTTTTCAGGACCCCTCGATATTTGATACAGCATGTTCAGTGCTATGCGGGACATAAACTCTAGCAGTGCCTGTCCACTTTATGGACCTTTTTGTTTAACTGGGCATTAACACTACATTTTCTATTATCAGCTATTATTATTAGTACTGTTATAATTTTTTTTTTTCATTATTTTTATTTATTTATTTATATATTTTTTTCTCTTCTTTCTTACCTCGACATTGGGGACACCTACTGGTTAAAGACTAGATTGTCTTATGAAACTCTTTTCAACAAGATAAAAAACAATTGTGTGTTAAAGAATATTTTGCATGTTGAGCGTTTAGAAGAAGTCCAAAGCGTTTGGGAACGTTGCAGGTTAGTAACGTGGGATGTTTTCTTGCCGCTCGTTTGGGGAGCTGCATGGTGGGTGGGTTGGGGTCAAGGTGTCTATTCAACATTCAAATTTGTTCATGTTTACATGTGCTATTGTGTACAATTGATAGGTAAATTTCAGAAGGAGGTTGACACATCATTTTTTTGTCCATTAAATAATGCTATAAAACCTGCAACATAGTAAATCACTTACAGTGAACTTTGTAAGTTGGAATGTGAAAGGGGTTAACCACATTATAAAGCGCAATAAGATCCTTACCCATTTAAAGAGACTGGATGCAAATATAGCATTTCTCCAAGAAACTCACTTAATATCAGCTGATCATCATAAACTACAAAAATCATGGGTGGGACAAATTTATCACTCAGATTTCCAGTCAAAATCCAGAGGGACAGCAATTCTTATTAGTAAGAACACTCCATTCTGTGTGAGTAATGTTCAAAATGATAGAGGGGGAAGATTTGTAGTAGTAACTGGTTCATTATATAATGTTTCCCTGATCCTAGCCAATATTTATGCCCCTAATTGGGATGACGTATCGTTTATAAAATCTTTTATAACCAATCTCCCCAATTTATCTACACATAAATTAATCCTAGGAGGAGACTTTAACTGTGTGCTCCACCCCACTATGGATCGGTCTTCAAAAATGCCCTACAATATAACTAAATCCGCCATGTTTATAAATACTTTTTTGGAGACATATAAATTTTTCCGATCCCTGGCGTTTTTTATACCCAAATCTTAAACAGTTTTCATTTTTTTCCCCAGTGCATCGTTCATACTCACAAATCGACTACTCCTTAATAGATGAGAAACTTTTAACTTCTGTTACTGACTGTAAATATGAATCTATCGTAATTTCAGATCATAGTCCAGTTGTATTAAAATTAGCTTTTCCCAAATCGCCAGTTCGGAAGTCATGGCGCTTTAATAATTGTATTCTTTCCAATTCATCCTTTGTGGACTTTATAAATAATCTAATTGATCTTTTTTTAATCTATTAATGACACCCCAGACATTAGCAAGGCTACACTTTGGGAGTCTTTAAAAGCCTAAATCAGGGGGGAAATAATCTCATTTTCATCGTGGGAGAAAAAAAAAGAAACCAGCTACTAAATGATCTTATTAATCAGATTAAACAATTAGACCTGAAATTTGCAATCAAGCCCTCACCCAAAATGTTTAAGGAAAGAACAAAGCTACAATCAGAGATTGATCTAATAACATCTGAACAGACAGAAAGACTTTTGCTACAATCTCGATCTAAATTATATGAACACTCAGACAAATCTGGCAAAATTCTTGCACAACAAATAAGGCAATATTCAACTACAAATATTATAACATCTATCCGTAGAGATGACGGCAGCATCACAAAGGATGAATTGGAAATCAATTCGGTTTTTGAACAATTCTATACAGCCCTATATTCATCAGAAATTGACTTTAACCCTTCCGATCTTAACTCTTTTTTCAATTCCATTACAATACCCCAAATTCCCTTTGACGATAATGCAGAATTGGAGAAAATTCTAAATCTAGAAGAACTTAATTTAGCCCTCTCAAACATGCAAAACTCAAAAGCTCCAGGGCCAGATGGCTTTACGGTAGAATTTTTAAAAATGTTTAAAGGTAAACTAATGCCTCTCTTACTAGCTATACTTGAAGAATCATTCTCTATAGGCCGTCTCCCGCACACATTCCATCAATCGACAATTTCGGTTTTACCTAAAAAAGGGAGAGACCTTCTAAACTGCAGCTCGTTTCGGCCCATATCCCTGCTCAATGTCGACTGTAAAATATTAGCTAAGGTTCTAGCCCGAAGACTGGAGAACATTCTTCCTACTATCATAGCCCCAGATCAGACTGGCTTTGTTAAAAAACGTTTCTCTTTCTTCAATATACGTAGAGTATTCAATATTATTTATTCTCCTGACTCAAATAAGCGTATATCTGAAATTTTTATATCTCTAGACGCTGAAAAAGCTTTTGACAGAGTGGAGTGGAACTATCTTTTCAGCTGTCTAGAGAAATTTGGTGTGGGTCCAAATTTCTTGACTTGGGTTAAACTCTTATATGCATCTCCTTTTTCTTCCGTTATTACAAATAACACTAGCTCACAATATTTTCCATTGTATAGGGGAACTAGACAGGGTTGTCCTCTGTCCCCTTTATTATTTGCAATGGCGATTGAACCTCTAGCCATTTTGCTGAGGTCAACCACAGCTATCCAAGGTCTTGCTAGGGGGGACAGAGAACACAAACTATCACTCTATGCAGATGATCTGCTCCTGTTTATTGCAGATCCACATAATTCTCTCCCTCATGTTATGACCGCACTCAAGCGTTTCAGTCTTATCTCGGGGTATAAACTTAACCTCTCTAAGAGTGAATTATTTCCTATAAATCATGCAGCAAGAAATACTTCTTTTTCTGCCTACCCATTTACAGTAGCCCCTGATAAATTTACATACTTAGGCGTGGTTGTTTCAAGAAATATTTCTGAGCTGTTTAAGCTCAACTTCACTCCTCTGTTGGAACAAACTAGGATAACCCTCAAATGGTCTAAGCTCCCCATCTCTTTAATTGGTAGGATCAATGTAATTAAAATGAATATGCTCCCTAAGTTTTTATATCTGTTCCAAACCATACCTATTTACATTAAGAAATCTTTTTTTGCTCATTTAAATAAGATAATCTCGTCTTATCTTTGGAACAAGAAACTCCCAAGAATACGTCTATGTTTTCTGCAAAACCCCAAAGAACAGGGGGGGATGGCTCTCCCAAACTTTCAGCTATATTATTGGGCTTGTAATCTAAGAGCTCTGTCTTACTGGCAAAGTTCACATGATATAAATCACTTTCCGGACTGGGTCCAGATAGAATCATCAGCCTGCCTTCCTTTCTCACTCCCATCCCTCCTATTCTCACCTTTACCACTGGGTCTAGACTCTCACTCGCTGCACCCAATGGTATGGAACTCTGTACGGATTTGGGCCCAAATTCGCAATTATTTTGGGTGGCAGAGAGGTTCGATTTGTGCTCCAGGTGCCAGAAATCATCGATTTTCTCAGACTCTGAACGATCAGGCATTCTTGCTATGGCAAGAAAAAGGTATCTTAACCTTTAAAGATCTTTTTGTTGATGGCTGCTTCTTATCTTTTTCGCAATTAGAAACTCAATTTAAAATATCTAAAGCTCACTTTTTCAGATATCTACAGGTACACAACTTCACACGTAAGAATTTTACATCTTTTCCTTCCCTCCCCAATCCAAATCCTATTGATCTACTTTTTCCTGATGACCCAGAGCAAAGAGGCACCATCTCTAGCTTATACATAAAACTTACATCATTATTATCCATTTCTGTTAATGCACAAAGAGATTCCTGGCAACTGGATCTTAATATCTGCCTGACGGACGAGGAATGGAATGAAGGTATATATAGAATCCATAGCTCTTCAATTTGACTTCATCTATCCAAGGCCAAGCTGGCAAAGATGTATTCTTCTGTAGATCCCACCTGTACAAGATGTAAGCAGTCCTCTGCTACATTAGCTCATATGTTTTGGTTATGTCCTAGTTTGTCTGTTTTTTGGTCACAGATTTTTGTAACTTATTCTGGAATATTTAGCAGGGATATTTGTGCAAATCCTTTGACTGCCATCTTTGGTGTTGTGTGTGAAAAAAACACTTTTTCAAAAAGGGAATTGGACTGTATAGCCTTTACTTCTCTGTTGGCAAGGCGCTTGATTTTAATTAATTGGAAACAGTCCCTTCCTCCTTTTAAACAGTGGGCCAGAGATGTGTTACAATTCTTGAGTTTGGAAAAAATAAGACTTAATTTAAAGGGCTCCTGGTCTAAGTTCACTGTCATGTGGCGTCCTTTCATAAACTCCATAATCTCCAAAACCAATTATAACTGTATGTGGACGAACCGATGCTGATGTCAGGTTTTGTTGATTGAAAGGGAACTCCACTCTGCGTTGACAGAACGCATTGGGGAACCGTCACGTGACCCAGGTGTCGAAAGCACTATCCAACAACTCCAATTCCTATTGGCCGGCGACAGCCTATGACGTCATATGGCGCGACCCGGAAGTATAAAGGGAGCACCTGGAGAGACAATCTCTATCCTTTCGTCTTTCGGGACTGTTCATGTCGTTGCACTGTCTGTTTCTCCAAGTGAGTATTCCCTGTTGAGCTATGTCTGAGGACAAAGTAAAACGTTTTAGGAAGTGTGCAGATCCTTGCCCAAGGTTTTTGACTCCGGAGGATCCTCACACCCTATGTGTTATCTGTCTGGGAGAAGAGCATGCACAGGCAGCGTTTGAGAACATACGTACATACATACATACGTAACCTGAGACGTTCTCTCTTCCTTTTTTTTTTTTGTACCCGTTGAAAAAGCACAATATCTGTGTATATGCAGGCTTTGTTGTTGTTTGTGTTGATATATAAAATTAGAAAATTAAAAAAAAAAATGAAGTCAAATGTTTAGATATCAAACAACTATCTTTTTGCCAAACATTTCTTTGCAGCCGAATACCATGAACAAAAATCAGCAGCCTTTAAAGAACACTAAACAAACAAAATGAACTAGAATGTTAAAGATTATTAAGACAAGTAAACAGTCTGTAATGAATGCATGTGATCAAAATGCTTTAGGCATCATAAAATCTTAATTTTCTCTTCTGTTGTTCAAAATAAGTCATTGGCTCCTAAGAGTCACAAACTCAGTTCTCTTCAAAGGTTTGTTATCACCTAGGCTCCCATGAACGACCTTAGTAGAGATGTTTGGAGCTCTCTGCAAGCTGCAAGCTGTCTGGAGCTCTCTGCAAGCTTCAAAGACAGGAGGTGATCCCCTCTCTGCATCTCCCATCAACAGACAGTGCCAGCCATTTGGTCCACAGACTACAGACAAACTTCCAATACACTTTGGAAAAAGATCATTGACTCCATTTCTGTCCACAATCAAACTGTCCTAACTGTCCTAACCGTCCTTCAGATGAGACGTTAAACCGAGGTCCTGACTCGCTTTGGTCGTTAAAAATCCTAGTATGTCCTTCGAAAAGAGTAGGGGTGTAACCCCGACATCCTGGCCAAATTTACCCATTGGCCTCTGTCCATCATGGCCTCCTAATCATCCCCATATACTGACTGGCTTCATTTCTCTGTCTCCTCTCCACCAATAAGCTGGTGTGTTGTGGGCATTCTGGCGCAATATGGTTGCCGTCGCATCATCCAGGTGGATGCTGCACATTGGTGGTGGTTGAAGAAGTCTCAATCTCATTTGAGACCATCGTTTCCCTTCTCCTTCCAGCAACTTTATCTTAAAGTTAACTTCATTGGATTCAACGTGGACCACACAGAAGAACCCAAGTGAATGCTTCAGCGCACTCCTGACAAAATCATCAAGAATCTCCAGAATCTATTGCATCTGGACTTATTCAGCAACCAAAGTCAATGCAAGTACCCGTTTGCAGCCTTTAGATATGTTTCCAAGTTATTGTGCCCCTTTTAAGGTGACCCTGATTCTTTGATATTTCTTGCAGGTTGTGCTTAACTGTTGTAATCTTGCCATTCTCTTCTCAATTCAATTAAATTAAATTCAAAATCAATTCAAAATTGCTTTATGGGCATGACTGTAAATCATACAACATTGCCAAAGCATACATAAAACAATAATAAAAACATCTGTATAATAGAAGAAAATATTATCAAATATTATAACATAAATTAAACTTAAATTAACAGTGTAACAAATTAGAACATGTCTGAACATTTGATACCACAGTGTTTAAACACACACACATATATATATATATATATATATATATATATATATATATATATATATATATGTAGTGAATTTTTCCTTTGTCCATCCAAGGACGTGAAGTAAAATAGGGATTGGTACTCATGTCACCGCTGACGTTGTGATTTTAGGATCACACATCTCTTAGGGTGTGGTTATGAGTAGATCAGATGACCACTTTCCCCTCTTTCCCTAGTTCAGGGCACGAGTCAAGGTCTTTCACCTTGGCAGTATGAGAGCACTCCCAACAGGGGCTTTCATTCATTTAGACTTAATGTAAAGTAGTCAGCTGATTTATCTGAAAGATTGGTGATATTGCTAACTTGTAGAGCCTTTTCTGTATTATCAGCACAAGGAAGACACAAGTGTAATAAAATAAATTTTATTAACAAAAAGATAAACAAGAATAACTAACACAACTACTAAATGAATACCATGAATGATAAAGGAATAAAGTGCATAAGATGCATAGAATACAAGTGATTAAGTTGGGTGTGGCTATGGAAGAGTTACGTTATCTTATGGAAAGATAAACTGTTTCTCTGAAAATAATAAGGTGGAGAACCTTATTATGCACCAAACAAATAAACGAGAGATTATTTGTTATTAACTAACATCAGCTATATTACATGTAATTGAATTAGGAAATTATATACTGATAAAATACAACAATGCCAAGGTCTCTGGAAAGAAGTTTGGTTAAGTGATATTTACGTTCCACTTGGTTGAATCCGATGACGGTGACGTCTTCCACTGGTTGTGCGGGGTGACAATGGAGTGGGGAGAGGAGCCAGAATCTGTTTCAACAGTCTTTGACACAAAGCTCTGTGGGATGCTGATTAGTGATCGACCGATGTATCTGTTTACCGATATTTTTCCCGATATTTAAGCATTTTTCCATAATCGGGTATCGGTTTTGTAATATCGGATTCGCCGATTTACGGCGCCATCTTGTGGCTGTTTTGAGATTTCTGCCATTGCAGCCCGGGCCTCTGAGGAGATCAGTCAACAACAACTCAGTGCACAGGTAAAGTATATGTTCTACTTGGTTTGCTTTAATTAATCAACTTTATTTAACATAACAGACATGCACAAATGAGATCTGAGACATAAATTCCTGATATAGTTAATTTATGCAGCTTGTTTCTAAACAATTTAGACGAACTCATTGAGTCGCGTAGTGTAATTCGTCATGTCCTACCTCAATAAAGACGTAACTTTACATGAATTAAATAAAACAGACATGAATGAGTGCATGTTGAAAATAAAAGCGCTGAATTTAATTCTCTATCTGTTGTATTTGCTCACCATTAGTCTAGAAGAAAAAGTTCGTTCATATTGCTTAGCAACTGACGGATGATCAGGAGGCTTAAGCACGGCCACTGAATGAAACTTTTGACAAGATTATCATGACTTTGAAAGTCATGTTTCTAGTATCTGTAAAACCGCCTTCTTCCATCTAAAAAATATATCTAAATTACGACATATGCTCTCAATGACAAATGCGGAACAGTTGGTTCATGCATTCATGACCTCAAGACTAGATTATTGTAACGCTCTACTGGGTGGTTGTTCTGCTCGGCTTTTAAACAGACTACAGTTGGTCCAAAATGCGGCAGCTAGAGTTCTTACTAGAACCAGAAAGTATGACCATATTAGTCCAGTTCTGTCAACATTACATTGGCTCCCTATTAAACATCGTATAGATTTTAAAATCTTGCTACTTACTTATAAAGCTCTAAATGGTTTAGCTCCCCAGTACCTAAGTGAGCTCTTAATGCATTATAGTCCTTCACATTTATTGCGATCTCAGAATTCAGGCCAGTTGATAATACCCAGAATATCAAAATCAACTGAAGGCGGCAGATCCTTTTCCTATTTAGCACCTAAACTCTGGAACAATCTTCCTAGCATTGTTCGGGAAGCAGACACACTCTGTCAGTTTAAATCTAGACTAAAAACACATCTCTTTGCTCTTGCATACACATAACACATTATCAATACATTAACATTTTTCAAATCCGTTAAAGGATTGTTACGCTGCAATAATTAGGTCGGCCGGAACCGAGAACATTTCCTATAACACTAGATATACCTGTACATCAGAATAAGAATGGCATCTACGCTAATATCTGTCTCTCTGCTTATCCTGAGGTTTGCCGGGTGCTGGATCCAGGCCGTATCCAGATCAGATGGAGAACCTGTGTCTGGACCTGACTACAACGTAGCCCAGGAGACAATGGGCCTACAGATCCAGTTCTGGCTGCATCTATAATTCAGATTTTTAATCCCCGTATCCGCTTACATATATTTATATATAATCTATTTTTAATCTCTATAATAAAAATGTATAATTCAGATTTTGATCTCCATATCCATTTACATATATTATATATATCTTCCAAGGGGTTTTTTCCCTCCTAGGACTTTTTTCCCAGTGTTAGCACGCTGGGTTTTTCTCCTAGGGGGTTTTTTCCACCCCTGGGAGTCAGCCGACATTGGCTTAATGTAGCACCATCTTGTATATGTTACATATTACCACGCTTGTTTGTACAGCTTATTTTTAACCACTTCCCTTTTTTCTGTGCTTCTAATATGTAAAGCTGCTTTGAAACAATTACCAATTGTAAAAGCGCTATATAAATAAATTTGACTTGACTTGACTTGACTTGTTTAAACACCCTAGATTATATTATCATTTACTACATAACAATTATTTCGCTAATACACATATAAATATAGCCTACCGATTTGTGGAAATTAATTATTTATTATCTCCATGCGCGATCGCGGTTGATTAAGTTATAGTCAAACAGCACTTTGTCAGTTGGCATTTCATGATTTAACGTTAGATTAAATTTAGATCATAAAATGCCAACTGACAAGTGCTGTTTAACTTTATATAGTCTCGGAAAAAAAAGTTTGTTCATATTGCTCAGCACCTGAATGGGTTGATGATCAGGAAGCCTCAAGCACGGCCACTGCATGAAATTTTTGACAAGATTATCTCGTTTAAACACCCTAGATTATATAATCATTTGATTTACTACATAACCATTATTTAGTTAATACAAATCTAAATAAATGCAGCTCTGTGGAAATTATTTATTATCTCCACACGCGATCGCGGTTGAGTAGCGTTTTTTGTGCTGTATTTTTTTACCTCAAAGCTTTTATTTTAAAACAAAGCCACTTAGTAACAGTGCACTTTAATTTTTTGGACTCAGACCCCTCTATTTATTTGTGTATAAATATAAAGGTTTTGTTTTTGTATGCAAGGAGGGCGTGATTGTTATAAATAAAATGGTTTGTTCAGCTCATTTGTGTTGTAATAATTGTCAAAAACAGAAGTATAACAGTAAATAAATATCGGTTCTGCATATCGGTTATCAGGTACATAAACATGCAAATAATCGGTATCGGTTATAAAAAAATCAATATCTGTCGATCACTAATGCTGATCTCCTGGAGCACCAAAGGGTCCTAAAATCTGGAACACGCAGATGAGGCCCTGGTGTAGGTGCAGAAGGTCCTTAACAATCTGGAACACGCAGACGAAGGTACCTTGGATTGAAGGTTTGCTCTCCTGAGCTTAACCTTGTTGCAGATGTCGTCACTGTCTCACTGGACGGAAACTCTGAATGTAGTGTTTGTTGATGTCTCTTTCCTCACAAGCTGGAGGCTTAGAACGTAGTCATCTCTGTTGCTGCCTCACAAGCTGTAGACTCAGATCATGGGATCTGTTGTTGGACCAGAGGCTCAGAACTGTGTTGTATCTGCTCCGTCTTTCCCCTTTGACAGGCAGTCATCCTCGTGCAGGACAGACTCAGAACAGTATATCTGTTAATGTCTCACTCCTTACAGATTAAGACCCAGAACCGTGTATCTGTTGTGTCTCAGCTTCACAAGCCGGGACTCAGAACAAGGAGCGTCTGTTGAAAGGGTACCTTTATCCCTTTCCGATGAGGAGGAGATTGCATTTTGGCGCTTCTCCATTCGAGTGCTGTGATTGGCTGCTGGCATCAGAGGGGACACACAGAGTATGACCCACCCTTCTTTCTCCTGTGGAACTCATTTGCATAAAGCACAAAGTTGGAAGTCTTTACAGTGTCTTTAAAGTTTAAAGTCCTGTCCTTGTCAGGCTTGGTACAAGAGGTCTTCTTCTTGCCCTCTAAGAGAGGTCTGGATGTTGTCCTTACATCTTTATCTGATGGCGTTGGACAGTTTGTTTGTGTCACCAAGATCCAATCAAAATGTAGCAAACCTTTGTCCGCTGTTACGACAGAGAGGGGCCCGGCCATAAACTGGGCCCTAGAATGTGCTGTTCACTACATATATATATATATATATATATATATATATATATATATATATATATATACACACACACACATACTGAGGGTCACTGTGGTGGATGGTAGGGAAATACACTGAGGTCAGACACAACACACACATTACACACATTCACCTGCTGTCTCTCAGGCTGTGGCACATCCACACGTATCTCGCAGCCAGTGCTGCTGTCTGTCCCTCTCCTAATATTATCTTTATTTGCTCTACTTCAGTCATGGCTATAAAGTTTTTTGTTAAGTTACTGAATTTGGTGAAGTAGAGATCTCTAATAGATATGTATTTATGGCAGTGAAGGAGGAAGTGCATCTCTGTCTCGATCTCTCCTGTCCTGCAGTGAACACACACCCTTTGCTCTCTGGGTAACCAGCTCTTTCTGTATCTGCCGGTCTCGATGGCTAGACTGTGCTCACTGAGCCTGTACTTGGTCAGGATCCATCTCTGCTTTGTGTCTTTGACACTTTTGAGATATTTTTCTAATTCATAATTTGATTTTTGAGTTCGATAGAAATGTAATTTACTTTGTGTTTTAGTTTCCTTGTCCCAATGTTCCAGATATGTATTTTTAGATTGTTAGAAAAGTTGGTTTATTTTGATGTTTGGATGAGAAGCAGTGCTGGTCTGAGACTGGTTAGTGTTAGTAGAGTTAGTCAGGTTAGTAGGTCTCAGAACCAGCTGACTGAGGGGACTTTATTTGGGGTTCAGTTATTGGGTTTGTAATGCTTTAAAATGTAGCGATTGTAGCGTATGTTTGTTGCCAATTCGTATTGCACATTTGTTGTTCTCTCTCTCTCTTTCTTTACTTTCCTTCACTTTCTTTAAGTGGGAACAGTGGGTGTTGGAAATCGAGTACGCATTGAAACGGAGTAAGACCTGTGGTGGACTGACGGAGAGAGTTCTGGGCGTACTCGGCCCAAACCAGCAACTGGCTCCAGGAGTCCTGGTGGCCGTGACAGAAGGTACGTAGGAAACGGCCGATCTCCTGAATCTTCCTCTCCGTCTGCCCGTTCGTTTGGGGATGGTAGCCAGAGGAGAGACTTATGGTCACACCTAGGAGCTTGAAGAATGATTTCCATACTCTGGAGGTAAATTGGTATCCACGATCAGATACAATATCTTCGGGCAGTCCATAATATCTGAACACATGGTTGAACATGAGCTCCGCGGTCTCCATAGCCGTTGGTAGTCCCGGCAAGGGAATTAGTCTACATGACTTGGAGAATCGATCCACAACCACCAATACACAGGTGCAACCGTTGGAGACTGGAAGATCTGTTATGAAATCAACTCCTAGGTGTGACCAGGGGCGGTTGGGAACAGGCAGAGGTTGGAACTTTCCGGAGGGAAGATGTCGCGGGCTCTTGGAGATGGCATATTCCCGGCACCCCTGTACATACCTCCTGATGTCGGATGCCATGTTGGGCCACCAGAAGCGCTGTTTAAGCAGCGAGAGGGTTTCATTGACCCCTGGGTGGCCAGTGCCCAGCGATGAATGCAAGGATTCCCCTGCTGCTGTGACAATACCGCTCCCACTCCCGTGGTTGAGGCGTCCATACGGCAAGCTGTCTTCCAGTCGTCCCCCTCACGTATTCTGATGGGGTTGTAGGCACTGCGGTGGTCCAACTTGGTGAACACATTGGCGCCGCGCAGTTGTTCCAAAGCTGCTGGTACGAGAGGAAGTGGATACCTGGATTTGACGTTGATCTTGTTTAGAACTCTGTAATCGATACATGGCCGCAAGCCTCCATCCTTCTTTGCCACGAAGAAAAAGCTGGAAGCAGCAGGGGAAATAGATGGGCGGATGTATCCTTGGGCCAGAGCTTCAGTAATGTACTCCTCCATGGCCTTCTCCTCAGGGACTGACAGCAAGTAGATCTTTCCTCTGGGCACTGGCTCACCTGGGATGAGGTCAATCGCACAGTCCCATTCTGTAGAACGTTTCTCAAGTGGACTTTCCACAGAAGTAGCATAAACTTGGATCTTCTTGGAACTCAGGAGACTTGACACAGGATGCTTGGAAGCAGTGACTTGAGTTTCTTTGGATCTTGGATGACGTGGAACAGGAAACTCAGGAACAGAAACTCGGGACTTCCTGGAACTTGGACGACTTGGAACAGAAAACTCAGGAGTAGAGACTTGGATTTCTTTGGCACTTGGATGCCTTGGAGTCGGTAACTCAGGGAAACAGTCAGGAAAGCATTGGTTACCCCACTTCAGGATTTCTCCTGTCCTCCAGGAGATGATGGGGCTGTGCTACTCAAGCCAGGGGCACCCTAGAATCACGTCAGCCGTTGACTCCTCCAGAACCAGCAGTTGAATCTCCTCCATGTGAAGAACACCGACTTGAAGGTGAAGAGGTCCCACACTGCAACAAACTTGACGGAGAGGCTTTCCAGTTACTGAGTGGATTTGGTAGATCTTGTGCGTGGCAGTGGTTTTGAGCTGGAGCTGATGACAGAGGGTTCCGGAGATGAAGTTACCAGCTGACCCAGAATCAAGGAGCGCGTTGACTGGAAGACAGAGATCAGCAGCAGTAAGGGTTACAACAATCGTGAGTGGTTTCATCTTATTCAACACAGGCATGATAACACTCACCATGGGACGCACGGGGGGAAGGGGCATTCAACGATAAAATGCCCGGATCGACCACAATAAATACAAAGATTCTGGGTCAGCCTCCTCTGTCATTCAGCAGACGAAAGACTATTCAACATGCATGGGTTTGCTGGCTGGTTCTGGGTGGCTGACGGATTCTGACTGGCGGAGGGGAGATGGAAACAGAGGCTGGCCCTGGTGCTCATCGAGACACAGCTGCATACGAGTGGCAAACCTGATGGATAACTGGATGAACTTTTCGAGGCCGATGGAATCCTTGTATGCAGCAAGATGCAACCGCACACGTGGATCGAGCCCTTGTCGATAGGTGGTGATCAAAACTTGTTCATTCCAGCCACTTGCAGCAGCTAAAGTCCGGAACTGTATAGCATAATCAGACACAGACATTAAACCTTGTTTCAATTGGCATAATCTCTCACAGACTGATGAATCCCAGGCTGGTTTTCCGAACACTTCCTTGAAGTGATTGACGAAGCTGGAGTATGACTTGATGACGGGATTTTTTCCAGAGTGGTTCAGCCCAACGGAGAGCTTTTCCTTCGAGTTGAGAGATTATGTATGCCATTTTAGTGCTATCGTCAGGATACAGGTGCGGTTGCATCTCCAGGACCAGCGAACACTGCAGGAGGAACCTGTTGCAGTTCTCCGCCAGACCAGTGAAGGGCGCTGGTATGGCCATGGGACTGGCAACCGCAATGGGTGAAGGAGATGCAGCGGGGAATGAGGAAGTGGTCGCTGGAGGTGCAGGAGTGGAAGTGCTGGTTAGTGTGCGACGAAGTGCATCAACCAGGTCTTGAAATGGATCCGGATAGCTCATCTTGGTTGTTGACGGTGTTGGTCCGGTCTTCTGTTACACACAGAAGGGGACAGAGACACAGGTAATAGTTAAGTAGAGTTTATTTGACAACCAGAGGATGAATGGCAGAATGCAGGTGAGTAACGGCAGGATAGTTCATGACAATGGCAGTGACTGGATCTGATACAGGTTCTTATCTTTTCCCAGGGACGTGGATGCAGGCAGGCGTGGAACAGACTGGATATGGTGACACTCACTGGAGACACGGAGACACTAGGAATCACGGAGAACACTGGAGAGAGGTAAACAGGCTTGGAAGGAGTCCTTAAGGTAAGCATAGCAGGTAGGTATGCATTAAAGAGACCGGACAATGACTGTGTGATCTGGAGTGTCTTTTGTAGTGCTGCTGATGAGTGAGGTTATGCGTGTCAGATGGAGCTAGTTAATACTCAGGGGAGGGAGTGCATTGTGATTGGGTGAGTGAAGAGCCTGGCGTGTCTGTGACAAAATGTAATCAAATGCAAAATATAGAAAAGATTAATCCTTATTAAAGTTACAAAACCTAGTCAGTCAAGATCAATGAGTGAATTTCTCTTTGTCTTTTGTTGTTAGCTTAACATTAAGATCCAGTATACTGATACACGTTTTCATTCTCAACTGTTTAGTTTTTCATGAAGCATTACGTTGCGCGTCAGTTATGATAAACAGACTTCCACTCTCGCATTGCGTGTGTAACAGTGACAGCAATACAGCTAGTGAGAGTTGGCAGGTAAACCACTGCCAATCGCTAGAGAATGCGGTGTTTAGCGTCATTGTCAGGGCACTTGCCTCACCTGCCAGCAGCGAATGGGCTGAGGTCCGAGACCGACTTGGAGCAGGGTCGTGGAGGGAGGGAGGGCATCTGAACTCGACAAAGCCGGCATATAGTATTTTTTTATTCAGTAAATATATTTGTTTGACAGGGAAGCTGTGCACAAACACGATATATTCATTTATTTATATATGAAAAAAAAGCACCCCCAAAAAAAGGGCACTTTCTCTCAAGGAAGAAAAAGGGCAGGTGCTCAAGCCCCCTTTTATGTCTATGAGTACATGTGCTTGGATTGGAGAGTGAGTTTTGGAGGCGGAGTAATGAAGAGAGGGGTGGGTTTGTTTGGGTTGATTTCAAATATCAACAATGTCCAATAGCATTTTTGAAAATTTACTTATCCCACCTTTAAGACAAACCCAACTTTGTTTCTGAGTATACTTGCAAAGACAGGCATTTTGACATTAATTTGTGTGTATTTGTATGTTCAAGCACAAGACAAAAAGAAAGAGAACTCAATTCAGTATACACACAATATTTGAGAGGCGGCTTTCTGTGTGTGCACTTCAGATGTGTGCACACAGAAAAAAAGTTTTCTTTTGTGTCTTATTCCATTTGATTGGTTTAACATCACATTAAAACACGCACACAGGAATCAATTGTTAACGATTTACATTCTAATGACGATGAGGAAGGCAGATTAAGTGGTTCAAAATAACAACAAGATTGACTTTACAAGAGCAAACAACATGAGATGGAGTGCATGGCACAAACAATACCAGACAAAGGAACGTGAGAAACAGAGGAACGTAAATACACGAGATAATTATCAGAATACTAACAGGTGTGATCAAATTAATCAGTAACCATAGTAACAAACTAGCAACAAACATAATCATTACAGTAAGTATGTTTCCATCCACCTATTTTATGCGCATTTTGGGATATCACATAAAAAAAACGCTGGGCACGTTACACAGCATCTGAAATGCTGTTTTTGGTCATTCTGTAATGCCTGAGCAAAGTCTGTCATTAAAGTGGTTTAATTCCCTCCCAGAAGCGCCTCACATGATTGCGTTCACAAATACAACCCGAATTCCGCAAATGTTGGGATGTTTTTTAATTTTGAATAAAATGAAAACTAAAAGACTTTCAAATCACATGAGCCAATATATTATTCACAATAGAACATCAACATAAATGTTTAAACTGAGAATTTTTACAATTTTATGCACAAAATGAGCTCGTTTCAAATTTGATGCCTGCTAAATCCCTGAAATAGATGTTGTCTGGAGGGGAGCATATGTTGCTCTAAATGCTTTATATACCTTTCAGCACTCACAGTGCCTTCCAAAACATTCAAGCTTCCCATACTGTATGCACTTATGCACCCCCATACCATCAGAGTTGCTGGCTTTTGAACTGAACGCTGATGACACGCTGGAAGGTCTCCCTCCTCTTTAGCCTGGAGGACATGGCGCCCATGATTTCCAACAAGAATGTCAAATTTGGACTTGTCTGACCATAGAACACTTTTCCACTTTGAAACAGTCCATTTTAAATGAGCCTTGGCCCAGGACACAACGGCGCTTTGGGACCATGTTCACATATGGCTTCCTTTTCGCATGATAGAGCTTTAGTTGGCATCTGCAGATGGCAGCTTCGGATTTTGTTTAAGGACAGTGGTTTCTGGAAGTATTCATAGGCCTATTTAGTAATGTCATTGACACAAGCATGCCGATGAGTGATGCAGTGTCAACTGAGGGCCCGAAGACCACGGGCATCCAATAAAGGTCTACAGCCTTGACCCTTACACATAGAGATTTCTCCAGTTTCTCTGAATATTTTGATGATGTTATGTACTGTAAATGATGAGATTTGCAAAGCCTTTGCAATTTGATGTTGAGGAACATTGTTTTTAAAGTATTCCATAATCTTTTTACACACTCTTTCACAGCTCAGCCCAACTTCTGAGAGACTCTGCCTCTCTAAGACATCCCTTTTATAGCTAATCATGTTACAGACCTGATATCAATTAACTTAATTAGCTGCTAGATGTTCTCCCAGCTGAATCTTTTCAAAATGTCTTGCATTTTCAGCCATTTGTTGCACCCATGCCAACTTTTTTGAGACCTGTAGCAGGCATCAAATTTGAAATGAGCTCATTTAGTGAATAAAGGTGTAAAAATTTCTCTGTTTAAACATTTATGTTATCTGTGTTCTCTTGTGAATAAAATATTGGCTCATGTGATTTGAAAGTCTTTTAGTTTTAATTTTATTCAAATTTAAAAAACATCCCAACATTTTTAGAATTCAGGTTGTACCAGGCATTTGAATGCAAGATAACACAATCACATGTATTGTGTTTGTTGGAAATCTCAGAAGCATAGACCAGGAGACTTTGGGATCTCTTGAAGCAGAAGTTACTCTTTATTGAGAAACACGCTTTGCGTCGCTGTAGTCATCCAAAATCTAACTAAGGCAGTGACTTGGTAGTTCATATACATTCAAGGGGGAGGGATACATAGAGTAGAGGTGTGGACAATCTAAACAAAGGATGCAAATGCAGTACAGGAATCAGATCATTGCCTACATTTCCCAGCCATGATCTAATCAGCATAACTGTGTCATTCAAATGCATAGGTGCTAATCCAATCGGTCTGGCAGTATCACCTATACCTTTACATTATCATAGAGACAAAAGCACAGCTGTATCTTGAGCTGGTCATGCCACATGGTCAGGAAATGCATGAGACAAAAGGTTAGTGTCTCAGACACCTGGTCTGCCTGCCTTGACACAATATACATAAAGTTTTCAGTTCATATACTATTACATTGGAACCTTGATATAACATAGAACAAATTTGTAATCCCACAGTTCCCCCTTTGAGAGTTTTAATAACTCTCACAAAATACAAATTTAGACACTTAAAAGTTTCATTCTTGTAACCTTTGATCGTTACAGGCACATAGCACTTGCTCTGTGTTGATTGTCTTTAGTGATGAATGGCATGTTGACACAGAAACAAACATGCAGCTAGGGCCCTTGTAGTTATTACGGGTAATAGTCTTTTCTGGTTGGAACAGTCATTTCTTCGTGATGAGTGTGAGTCATTTGTTGAATGAAACACTTGATACTGTGGACGCATAGATAGTAAACTAGTAGGAAAAACAACAGCAGAATTGCTATTTCCTTGATCCACAGCCAAGGTTTACCTAACAGGTTTCCGAACCATGAAGAATTATTTTCAGTCATCTGGTGTAATTTTGCTGAAAGATCAAGAATGTCTTGTTGGATTTTCTTCAAGTTCTCTGTTGGATCCATTAACCCGGTGCAGAACTCAGGTCCGATAATGGCGCATGCTCCCCCTTGCGTTGCAAGAATGTAATCCAAAGCCACTCTGTTCTGTAAGATCATTATCTTGTGCGAAGCGAGAGTGTCTGTAATGTTACCTAGAGCCAAAGCCGTATCGTTGGCCAGTTTCTGTACAGAATTCGATAAGCTTTTGACTTGATCAAGGGCCTGCATGACACCATAAGACGGGATTAATGCACCAAGAGTTCTTGACCACCATGTTTGAGCACAAGTGAGTCCTGGAATGCAGCCATCTTCTTTGTTTGTGGTAGGAGCTGAATTATATAGATGTGGAGAGCTTGGGGTGGAGTGTGTATTTTCTCTGATAGCTGGTAGAACATAAACCAAGGTCCACCTGCCGTTGAATCGGCTGGGTAGGATGTTGTAGACAGAAGTTCCACATAACCAAAAGGTGCCAGTCGGTGGAGGAATCATACACCACTGATTTATTGCAAAGAGTTTTGGGAGAGATGGTGTCCAGTGAAGACACCCTTCTAAGTCCTTTTCCTCTCTCCCTGCTGATGGAGTAATGTCCACATGGGATGCTGTTCTCTTTTCGACTACAAGGTTGCAACTTTCACGAGGAATTTCACCCAATGGAGTCGAGGCTGGAACATAATTTTCCACGCACCAAGGAAAAATAATTGGCAAGAGTAGATCGGTCATGATGGGAGTAGTTGAAGTTAGGTTGCAGGATGGTAATCCAGGAATGCAACATGGAGAAGCTGGAGGAGTTGTGATGTTGTGACATGCACTCTTGTATATTCCACTGGTATGAACTTCGAATAAGGTACATGTGTCACAGTTGGAGATGGGGTGTGCCACCCATGCAATTCCTGCTCCTACTGAATGTGGGTGTGGCATGCAAACGTTCTTTCCAGCAAACAAGGCATTTCTTGACATATTCATCACCTCTAAGAATATGTTGTTTCTGGAGTCTACACTTTGTGCAATGTCCATGATGATTACTAGTATGGCAATCTTGATCATGTTGATAGATGACTGAAGTTCCCGTATGTGATTCTCTACGTTGTGTATTTTTTATTTATATTTTTTTTTCTCTTCCGTGACAGTTGGCTCGGTAGTGGGTCTAGTTGTCTTCATACGCAGGTCAGGAGGTCGGTGCGTATGGGTCTCGGGACAGCTATCAAGTGGTATCTGCACAGAGTAAGAAAGAAAACAAAAGACAACAGAGCAGTATGTGTTGTAAAAGTCTGCAAACACTAGGGTTGTATCCTCTGTTCAATCTAAGTCTGCTATTGTTGTTCCTTCTTTCCCTATTTCTTAATTCCTGTGACACCTAAAGAACAGTGAGGTAGGGATGGACTAGTGAGTGGGGGAAGGCCTATGAGGTATTCTTCACCGCAGGATTAACCCCCGATGCCTATTGCATTCGGTTCTTTCCCGGGCTCCTCACTGGTCCGTGTGTCCTATCCTATCCCTGTAGGTGGGGGAACAACTTTACAGTGTGACACATGAGTCCAGGTTTTCCTTCCCTGACACAACACTGCAGCAGCTGTAATCAGCATCACTTGATGTGGTCCTTGCCACTTAGGCTCTAACGGCTTGTTTCTGAATGACTTTATCATGACCCACTGACCTGGGATGATTGTGTGTCCACCTTCTGGTGGAGTCTGCCAACAAGGCTCAACTCTCTCTCTGGCACTCTGTACTGCCTTTGTGAGGTTTTCACAGTAAGTGATCAGAGCATCTGAGGCAATGTGTACATCAGCATTTCTAAGATCAATCACACCTGGCATCTGCATTGGGCGTCCTGTAATAATCTCATGAGGGCTCAGTCCTACTGATCTGTTAGGTGACGCTCTCATGCTACACAGTACCGCTGGCAGTGCCTCGACCCATGGTCCTCCTTCCTGATGCATTTTTCTTAGCCTGGTTTTGATTGTTCTGTTAGCTCTCTCAACCTGTCCTGATGCTTGTGGCCTGTAGGGGCAGTGAAGATTCCACTTAATTTTCATCATTTTAGACACTTCCTTGACTACCTGTCCTGTAAAGTGTGTACCTTGATCTGAGTCAATGTAATCTGGTAATCCCCACCTGGGAATAAAATCAGTGACAAGACATTTAGCAGTATGTGCAGCTGTAGCACGCCCTGTTGGATAAGCTTCTATCCATCTTGAGAACTTGTCTATTACTACCAAAACATCAGTTTTTCCCTTACAAGGAGGCAACGATATGTAATCAACTTGCAGGTGACGAAATGGTCCTGGTGGAGCTGGGGTATGTGTTGCTGCTGTAGTTGCTGCTGGCACATCATTATTTTTCTGACATGTAACACATCTTTTGACTGTTTCGGTAGCTACATTTCTGAATTTTGGATTCCACCATTGATTTGAGAACCTGTGATTCATCGTTGCTGGACCACTGTGACCCAAATTGTGTATTTGTTGAGCCAAATATGGCAGCAGTGATTCGGGAGCAACATACTTTCCCCCTTTGGTCCAGCAACCAGATGAATCCGCTGTGGCTCCTTTGTCTAACCATGTCCATGCTTCATATAGAGGAACGTCTTTGTACAGATCAGTTATTGATTCAGGAGGCAGAATTGTCTTCTGTGCTGTACTACCTGAACACACTTGTACTGTTGCATAATAACAAGCCTGTTTAGCAGCTACATCAGCAAGAGCATTACCTTTAGCTTCCGTAGTATTAGTTGTGAGATGTGCTTTCACTTTGATCACCACTAATTTCTTTGGAAGTTTCATGGCAAACATTAGATCTTTCACTAATCCAGCATGCTTAATGGGGGATCCAGCAGAAGTTAGAAACTGTCTACTCTGCCAAATGACACCAAAATCATAAGCTATCCCAAAAGAATACCTGGAATCAATGTAGATATTTGCTACCGATCCTGAAGCTAGCGTGCATGCTCTAGTTAAGGCTACTAGTTCTGCAGCTTGAGCTGAAAAATTATCTGGAAGTCGACCTGAAGCTACCACTTCAGTGATGGAAGTTACTGCATAGCCTGCTCGTCTGTTACCCTTAATAACTTGAGCTGAACCATCAACAAACAACTCCAATTCTGCATTCTCTGTAGGAGTTTCTTTTATTTCACTCGTAGCTGCAAATGTACGCGTAACACCATCGTGAGTCATTTCTCCTTCATCCTCTAACACAACTTCAGTCATTGCAGACATCATACATGAGGATGGGTTTGTGACTGGCGCATGCTGTAAAACAATGTTCGGGGCTGTGAGAGTTGTTAACCAATTTCCCCAACGAGAGGAGGTGACAGAAGTGACTTTTGCTTGATTCATTAGTGCGGACACTGTATGAGGGCATCTTACATTTACCATCTGTCCTAACACCATTCCTGATGAAGCCTGAAGAGCTAGATGAACTGCCTGCACTGCTCTAAGACATGGGCCCATCCCTTGAGCGACTATGTCAAGTTTACCAGAATAGTAATGAATTGGGCGTAAACTGCCCCCATGATCTGGCATTAGACATGCAGTCATAAAGCCTAAGTGTTCATGGACATAAAGCACAAAGGGCCTATCAGATTGGGCAATTCCTAATGCTGGTGCTTGACATAGTGCTCTCTTCAAATCATTGAAAGATTTGAGATGAATTTCTTCCATACAAACAGTATCAGAATCTTTAACCTGGCCTTTCAACAAGTCATAGAGTGGCTGAGCAATCGAGGCATAGTCTTCAATCCAAGTTCTACAGTAACCTGCTGTTCCTAAAAATGATCGGAGTGTTTTAATGTTAGTAGGTGGAGTTATGGCTTTGACTGAAGCAGCTCGATCCTGTGTAATGGATCTATTTCCAGCACCAATAGTTTGACCCAGAAATGTGACTTGGTTTTTAGCAATTTGAACTTTGTCAAAGCTGCATTTGTGTCCTCTTTTCTGCAAATAGTCCAACAATGCTGCCAATTCAGTTTGATGTACCTTGTGATCTGTAGAGGCAATCAAAATATCATCAACATATTGAATCATAGTGGACTGTTTGACTGAACATTCTGGGTCACACAAGTCACGTCTGACAGCCTGATGGTATATAGTTGGGGAATTCTGAAATCCCTGTGGTAACCGTGTCCACTGGTATTGCTCATAGTCAACTGTGAAAGCTAACCATGCCTGGCTGTCAGAGTGCAATGGTACAGAAAAGAATCCATTAGACATATCAATTACTGAAAAAACCTTGCAATCTAATGGTAGGCCATTATAAATTGTAGATGGATCTGCTACTAGGGGGGTGATTTTATCAATATGTTTATTGGCTACTCTGTAGTCTATGGTGAGTCTCCATGTCCCATTGGATTTCTTGATGGGCCATATGGGTGAGTTACAGGGACTGTTAGTCTTAACTAGCACTCCTTGCTTTAGCAATTTTTCTACAATAGGTTTGATTCCCTGTATAGCTTCCTTATTGATCGGATATTGTTTGGTAACAGGAGGTGGAGTTCCTGTCAATTTGACTGGTTCTACACCTGTCAAAAACCCACAATCATCCTTGTCTTTAGCCCAAATTGGATGATTCTGTAAGAAAGCATACTCAGGAGTGGTCGCATTATTAGTAGAAACTTGTGCTGAGGAAATTTTTATGCTAGCAGATTCTGAGGACAGGTCTAAAGTTAGATGCACTTGTCTCAGTAGATCCATGCCTAGAATTGCACCTGTATTTAATGGAGCACATAGCAATTTCATAGTCAGGGTCTTTGGGCCTAACTGTACCTCTATGGACGGGGTTTCATACAAAACAGAATCTTCACCTATTACACCAGTTAAACAAAGTTTAGTTTTCTTGTACGGGATGTTTAAACCTTCAGCCAATTTTGTAGGAATTACTGTAATTTCTGCACCTGTATCAAGCAAAAAGTCAATCTCTTTCTCTTGTATGCTACCTTTCACAAAAATTCTTTGGTCATTGTGATGGATTTGTCACGGGGCAGGCCCCTCAGGCTGCAAAGCAATCAAGTGAGTATTCAGGTATGACTTCCTCTTGAAGGACTGGCAGACACAGAGCTTACAATGGGAGAAGTTCACTGCAAAGCAGGCAGGTGAATACACAGATACGTAATCCTCTTCTTCAGCAATGACAGACAGAGAACTTACAGCTGGAGGAGCTTCACTGCAAAGCAATCAGGTGAGTATTCAGGTATGACTTCCTCTTGAAGGACTGGCAGACACAGAGCTTATGATGGGAGAAGTTCACTGCAAAGCAGGCAGGTGAATACACAGATATGTAATCCTCTTCTTCAGCAATGACAGACAGAGAACTTACAGCTGGAGGAGCTTCACTGCAAAGCAATCAGGTGAGTATTCAGGTATGACTTCCTCTTGAAGGACTGGCAGACACAGAGCTTACGATGGGAGAAGTTCACTGCAAAGCAGGCAGGTAAATACACAGATACGTAGTCCTCTTCTTCAACAATGACAGACAGAGAACTTACAGCTAGAGGAGCTTCACTGCAAAGCAATTAGGTGAGTATTCAGGTATGACTTCCTCTTGAAGAACTGGCAGACACAGAGCTTACAATGGGAGAAGTTCACTGCAAAGCAGGCAGGTGAATACACAGATACGTAATCTCTTTTTCAGCAATGACAGACAGAGAACTTACAGCTGGAGGAGCTTCACTGCAAAGCAATCAGGTGAGTATTCAGGTATGACTTCCTCTTGAAGAACTGGCAGACACAGAGCTTACAATGGGAGAAGTTCACTGCAAAGCAGGCACGTGAATACACAGATACGTAATCCTCTTCTTCAGCAATGACAGACAGAGAACTTACAGCTGGAGGAGCTTCACTGCAAAGCAATCAGGTGAGTATTCAGGTATGACTTCCTCTTGAAGGACTGGCAGACACAGAGCTTACGATGGGAGAAGTTCACTGCAAAGCAGACAGGTGAATACACAGATACGTAATCCTCTTCTTCAGCAATGACAGACAGAGAACTTACAGCTAGAGGAGCTTCACTGCAAAGCAATTAAGTGAGTATTCAGGTATGACTTCCTCTTGAAGAACTGGCAGACACAGAGCTTACGATGGGAGAAGTTCACTGCAAAGCAGGCAGGTGAATACACAGATACGTAATCCTCTTCTTCAGCAATGACAGACAGAGAACTTACAGCTGGAGGAGCTTCACTGCAAAGCAATCAGGTGAGTATTCAGGTATGACTTCCTCTTGAAGGACTGGCAGACACAGAGCTTACGATGGGAGAAGTTCACTGCAAAGCAGGCAGGTAAATACACAGATACGTAGTCCTCTTCTTCAACAATGACAGACAGAGAACTTACAGCTAGAGGAGCTTCACTGCATTACTGTGGATTACAACAGTGTTAGCCTCTTCTTACGTCTTAGAACATGACAGAAAGCTCAGGTAAGTAGTGGACACCCGGCGAGTTTAAGTTCACACTTCACACATCAAAACAGTGCATCACATCACTTCATCACTGCAATTCAACACTCAGTGGGAAATACATATATAGATGGCCGTCGCCCATTTCTGACCTGGCATTCACGTCAGGGAGTCCCATAAACAAGAGAGAGGATGGAGATCAATTGAACTACTCACAGTCTCTCCCAAACGATCTTACTGTCCAGCGATTTCCTCCTTCCGGTTGAGTCGACGTGCTCTTTCTCCCAAACTCACAATGCCGTGCCTGTTTGCCAGCCTCACTTCCTCTTCTCCACCGCTCACTCTTCCTCCGAGATTCACAGTCCCCAAAAACGGCCTTCTTTAGTGCCTCCTCTCTCCTTTTATCCTACCCTAAGGGCAACGTGTCCCAATGTGCACCGCTGCCGGCAATTTCCGCTAATCACCCCATTCGCGGGGATTTTTCGCTAAACCGGAACTAGCCCGGTGTTCCGTTGTTATTGGTCCGGCGGGAGGCAATCGTGGCGAACATTAGTTCCGCCTTGATAGTTGGAATTTTTGTCACCTCGTGACAGATTACAGGGGAAAGGTAGTTACTCACAGCCCCAACAATTAGTTTTTTTCCTTTTCTTTTTGTGCTTTTAGAAGAGCCTGAGCGAGCTGTCCTAAAGTTTCAGTGTAACTTGGCGGGACTACTTCAGGGTTGTAGGCGGGCTGAGAAGGAGCAGAGTTATGCAACTTGCAACTTCTTCCTACACTCTTTCTCCCAGTGACCTGCTTTTTCACAGTAGTAGCATTTGCCTTCTTTTCTATGCCATCTATTGTCTTGATTTGTTGTGCTGCTGCTACTCTCACTTTTGCCTTAACATCAGCATCTCTTTCCCATGTAGCTAAGCTGTCTAGGTTAGTTCTGATGGTTTTGTTAGACCAAGTTAGATCTAGGAATGGCAAGGCTTTTCTGTACTCGACTAAAAGGCTATCTGACCAGATGCGGACTAAGGGTCCCTTGTCATCTAGCACACATTCAGAATCATCAACTATTCCACTGTAAGTCACAGCTGACTGACAAAACCTTTCAGTGTATTCACTCACAGGTTCTTCTTTCCTTTGCACACAGTTAGTGATTCTGGACCAGTCTATTTTGGGTCCCATGATATTCTTTATAATTTTCAAAACACCTTCTCTCAAATCGCCTTTACTGACATGTTGTAGTTCAGAAGTAACAGCAGACTCAAAACTATTGAATTCAGTTTCATTTAGAATTTGTGACATCAGCTGTGTGACTTCTGTCAACGACATGTCATAGAGACGCATTTTGCTTATCAATGCACTTCTAAATTCAGGAAAATTGGTGCGTGCTGAGGGTAAGCTCTGGGATAGTCTCTCTACATCTTTAGGTCTTAGTGCCTTGGCAACAGTTTGTACTTGGACAACCGAAGAATTTGGAGGAACACTGTCAATTCCCTCAATTCCCTGAGATCTTCTCCTAGCACCACATACCTTCACTGAATCTAGGGGCACATCAGTTACTGATTGGATGGCTACATCTTTTTCAAAGAAAGCTTGTAAATCAGGATAATTGTTATCAGACTGACTAACTTCATCCACATCAGTTTTTGCTGCAGCTTTGTAGCGGTTCAATTTCTTAGTCAAAGAAGTTACTCTAGCACGGAGCTCTTTGTTCTGTTCCTCTAGCTCTGAGTTACGCTGAGACTGTTGTGTAGCTAGCGCTAAACCAAAATTCTCTATGGCAGCAGATAATGCCTTTCACATTGTTCTTGCGAATACATGCTCCTAGTACCTTTTTACACTCATCTACAGACCAAATCTTGTCTGGATGGATCTCATATTTCTGAGTGAGTTCTTGTCTAACTTTCTCAGTGACTATTAGGTTCATTTGCACTCCTAACTGTGATTTGAATTCACTATCTGACCACAAAGGAGTCGCAAGACCACCTTTATCAGTTGTGGGGATCAGTCTAGCATTCTTTCTAAACATTTTGTGAGTTCCTTGGTTACCACACAATCAAAACACTAAAACTTCTCTGATCAGCAGAGGGTACACTTGTTAATACAGATCAACTATTGTCAACCTTCGTTGAACAGAGGACAACACAAATTATTAGCACTTTACACTAATTCTTCCCTGTCTGAACAAAGGATACCAATTTTAGCACATAATGCTAAATCTCATCTGCCTAAACAGAGGATAAACAACCTTCCCTTATAAAGCAGAGGATAAAACTTCCGTAACTTCACAGAGGATAAACCAATATTAGCATGTGATGCCAAACTTCCCTGCCTGAACAGAGGTTACCAATATTAGCACTTAATGCTAATCTTCCCTGCCTGAACAGAGGATAAACTTCATCTCTAAAAGAACATTTTAGAGGATAACTTAGTTAACCAAACCCTACAGCTGTCTGTTAACTCTTCTCTGACGGCGCAGAGGATAACACATTAGTACTGGTCTTAATGGTTCTTTTGGATAGAGTATTACTCACCAACCCTTGGGTGAACAGGAAAATTCAGCCTGGATCTTGTTTTGGATCAGATCTTTGCTGTGCTTGAAGTTTCAATCTGTATTGAGGTGAGAAGCTCTATCCGGGTCACGGCACCAAAACTGTTGGAAATCTCAGAAGCATACACCAGGAGACTTTGGGATCTCTTGAAGCAGAAGTTACTCTTTATTGAGAAACACGCTTTGCGTCGCTGTAGTCATCCAAAATCTAACTAAGGCAGTGACTTGGTAGTTCATATACATTCAAGGGGGAGGGATACATAGAGTAGAGGTGTGGACAATCTAAACAAAGGATGCAAATGCAGTACAGGAATCAGATCATTGCCTACATTTCCCAGTCATGATCTAATCAGCATAATTGTGTCATTCAAATGCATAGGTGCTAATCCAATCAGTCTGGCAGTATCACCTATTCCTTTACATTATCATAGAGACAAAAGCACAGCTGTATCTTGAGCTGGTCATGCCACATGGTCAGGAAATGCATGAGACAAAAGGTTAGTGTCTCAGACACCTGGTCTGCCTGCCTTGACACAATATACATAAAGTTTTCAGTTCATATACTATTACATTGGAACCTAGATATCCCACATGTTTCATCTGCACGCTCTGAGGCGCAAATAATTATATATGAAAATTATTATATACAATGGCTTCTATTGCAGAAACTTCCATTTTTCTTAATGATATTTAACGCCAGTGTATCAGGAAGTGACGTTTTTGTTCTCTTTGACTGGCTGGATGGAAACAGTGCTTTATTCGAAAATGTTAAATGCAATATTCAAAATTTGCACATAAGTTACGCAACTTTGGATGGAAACTACAAAAAGTATTTGACTCCTGACCTTAGGTATCCAATTCCACAATTTTAATCGATTTTCGATTCCTAACCCTGATTTGTGGAATCTTTAGTGTGTTGTGTAGGAGTATTGATGTTTCTCATCAACAAACCATCTTGCGTGATTACTGGACTGAAAGGTTTTTATTTTTTAGGAAATATTTTTTTCAACTAGACTAGATTTAGACATGCTTGGAAACAGTGAATTCTCTATTTAATTTCTTTATAAAAATCACCAAACATTTCCTGTCAAGAGATTTGCCAAAAAAACAAAACAAATATGCTGTAATAAGGTTGCATACATGAAAAAGTAACTGTTAACATTGGGACTTTGGGATGTGGTTCTGCCACAGGGCACACCCAAATGAGGCCCTGAGGTGAGCACAGTCATTGACACAGCAGTGTGTCATCTGCCTTAGTGTCCTGAGGAGACTGTCGACTGCTGACAGCTCAAACAGACAGCTTTATTGAGGATACTTTGAAAACACTGGCAGCTACCTGATGTCAAGACCAGTGTGGCCAACTATATTCAAAGGAAAGTAGCTAAAGCCTACCCAAAAAGTCATTAAAGGTCGCTAGATGACGTCATGCGTCAATTAGCATATTCATGACATCATCATGTCGTACTTGCATTCTGCCTGCCTAATGTTTTTTTCTCTTCTAATCCATGCTCACAGACTGGATTTTGATATAATAGCTATAATATGGCTGAATGTCCAATGAAACTGTTCTCATTTCCAATATATATATATATATTGTCAGACAACAGAATGAGCATATGATATAGTGAATAATTACATATTGGATGAAAGCCCTCGCGCTCGCACAGTACTGGCGGCTTTTGGCGACAGAGGTTTGTCCAAAAACTCGCTAGATTTGTCGCTAGTTGCTTTTTTGAAAAAAAAAAAAAAAAAAGCCACTAAAGGGGTCTGAAAAGTCGCTAAATCTAGCAACAAAATCCCTAAGTTGGCAACACTGGTCAAGACAATATACATGTGCTATATATATATAAAACCCTTGTGGAACTCTAATGCTGTGTGTTAATGCTCTGCTTTGTGTCTTTTAAACTGCCATTCTCAAGTTATTCAGTGGAGCTATTTAGTAATACATAGGCAGTGGCATATTTTTGGCAGAGACTGGGCAAAAGTGAGTGGGCAACTTATTAGGGTCCTTCACAACCCTACATATTCCATATATCCAACATAGCTACATTGCAACTCCATACATTTCAACTCTATATTTACATTGTAACTCCATTCTCCATTCAGTCTTCAGTGTCAAATGATCCTTCATAAAGGATTTTAATATGCTCATTTGGTGCCTAAATATAATTTATTATTATCTATGTTGAAATCAGTGCTGCTTAATATATTTAACATTTTAATAATATATTTTTAATCAATAACATTTTTTTTCAGGATTTCGTAATTTAAAAAAAAGTTTAAAAGAACAGCAATTACAAATTTTTGTAACCATCTAAAAGTTGGTACTGTCACTCATCAATATAATGTGCACTAAATCAAAGTATTAATTTCGTGGTAACACTATAATAACAATCAGTTTTAAGTCACTTATAAATTATTAGTATGTATTAGTATTAGTATGATGAAGTAATCATTTACAAAACATGACTACATATTCATAAATTATTAATAAGTGATATACTAACATTTTATGAATGTTTTATTAATTCAGTTATAAGTCATTTATAAATGATTAGTTAATGATGAACGCATCATTTACAAAACATGACTACACATTCATAAATGATTAATAAGTGGTATGCTAACGATTTATGAATGTGTTGTAAGTTATCTTAAAATGTGTAAATCATGAAATAAATCAAATCATTAGTAGATGGTGGATAATTATTAGCTGATACATTATTTATCACTTATAAAGGTCCCATGACATGCTACTTTTTGGATGCTTTTATATAGGCCTAAGTGGTCCCTAGTACTGTATCTAAAGTGTCTTTCCCGACATTCAGCCTTGGTGCAGAATTTCAGCTACTACAAGCCAGTCCCACAATGAGCTTTCCTCAGGACGTGCCGTTTCTGGGTCTGTAGCTTTAAATGCTAATGAGGAGGAGAGAGGCGGAGCAAGGTGGAGGGTGGGTGTGGCCTTAACCAGTTTGCGGCCATCATAGACATTATAATAAACACTAGACGCCCCATTGGCTGCTGGACCATACGTCAACGTTCCCATAACACTCATAACTGAAATTGAGAAAATGCCTGCTTCGTGTGCTGCTTGGGGCTGTACAAATCGCTGCACAATTGAAAACCGGTCTCGGGGAATAACCTTTAACAGGTAAGACTGAACATCAGTTCATTTCCAGCGAATTTAGTAAAACCATGTCAAATTTAATAGCCATTTAAATACCTTTACTGAATTATCTGGACTACGAAACTTTGGGAGATTATTTTTGAAAGTCTGTTCTTTGAAATTAGCTTTAAAAAAAAATCGATTTTTTCATTGTTTTTCCACATTATCGGCCCATATCTTAAAATAGAACGCTGCGACTTCCGACTCATTTTGCCAGAGCGGGTCACATATAGTTTTAGCTTATGCTATTTTATAAACTAAAGTTTAAATATGCATGTCTAATTTATTAAAACCGACTTTTATGACAAGTACTCGTTACGGCTAGGTGACTGATATTTTGTTAATCTTGATCTAACCCTTGCTGTAACTTTAGTTAGCTAGCTTTTCACACATTTAAGGTTTCACAAAGACAACGAGTTGAGGAGACAGTGGGAAGTAGCTGGGAAGTTTCCCGACTCATCTACATTATTTAAAAGTTTGCCATTAAATGGTGATTTGTTTATATATTTATTTCTTTTTCAGCCCATTGCAACGAGGGCTACACAAGCCTCAAGGAAAGCTGAGGAGAGCCTGTCAGTGCAATGTTATCACTATTTCCAAGAGACTGATGGAAAATATATATAGCCTTTTGTTGTTGTTGTTGTTATTATTATATCAATACTATATTATTATTGTACTAGTCACTATTTAATTTACTATTTTTATTATTGTCTATTATTCTGCAACTGATATTACTGTTACAATACAGAAGGGACAGAGATCGACTTGAACAGGTATTTGAGCTTTATTGAAAACCAGTATGAGCAGTGGCAGAAGTGCAGGTGAGTAAGCAGTGCAGTAGAGTGGTTTCTTGAGATGAATGGATGATAACAGAGTTCTTTGTGGTTAACAGGTACCGGAGACCTTGGAGCTGGAGACGCTGGAGACACTGGAGGTTGGGAGCACTCACACGGAAGGAAGAGAACACACGAAGAGATTCTTGGAAGCAGGTAAGTAGATTGCGGGGAGTCCTTAAGGTAAGCATACAGGTAATGTTAATGCAAACGAGACCGGACATCGAGTGGTGTGTGTGTGAGTGCTCTTTATGCTGACTGTGATGAGGTGCTGATGAGGTGCAGGTGCCGGTGATCAGTATTCTGGTGATTGGGTGCGCTGTGATTGGTGAGCGGTGGAGCCTGACATGTCTGTGACAGTACCCCCCCCTCCACGGCCCGCTCCTGAGGGCCAAGGACCCCGGCGTCGAGGTGGCCGTCCTCTTGCACGTGGGGCAGGTCTGTCCGGGTGATTTGCGTGGAAGGTAAGTAGCAAATTGGGATCGAGGATGTCGTTCCTGGGGACCCAAGAGCGTTCTTCAGGGCCATATCCCTCCCAGTCCACCAAGTACTCCAACTGGCCACCATGGTGCCGGGAGTCCAAGATGTCCCGTACTTCGTAGGTGGCTCTGTCTTCCACGATAAGTGGAAGGGGGGGTTCGGCGGCTGCCACGTCAGGCCCTGTGGAGAGAGGAACAGAGGGATGGTGAGGCTTGAGGAGGGATACGTGAAATGTGGGATGTATACGATACTGTGAGGGGAGTTGTAGCTGGTATGTCACCGGGTTGATCTGCTTGAGGATCTTGAACGGGCCAATGAACCTGGGACTCAGCTTCTTGCAGGGCAGACGCAGGCGGATGTCTCTTGTCGACAGCCATACCTTCTGTCCGGGCTGGTAGGTGGGAGCGTGAGAGCGACGAAGGTCGGCCGTCATCCTGTGTCTGCGCAGTCCTGGTGGTCGTGGCAGAAGGTACGGAGGAAGCGGCCAATTTCCTGGATTTTCCTTTCCGTCTGCCCGTTCGACTGTGGATGGTAGCCGGATCATAGACTTATGGTCACACCTAGGAGCGAGTGGAAGGCTTTCCACACTCTGGAGATGAACTGAGGTCCTCTGTCTGAGATGATATCTTCTGGTATTCCGAAGTACCTGAACACGTGATTGAACATAAGTTCAGCTGTCTCCATGGCAGTGGGTAATCCTCTCAGTGGGACTAGACGACATGACTTGGAGAAACGGTCGATGATTACTAGAATGCAGGTGCAGCCCTCTGATGCGGGTAGATCCGTTACAAAGTCCGCTCCTAGGTGTGACCAGGGTCGGTTAGGAATGGGCAGAGGTTGGAGCTTGCCGGATGAAAGATGGCGAGGGCTCTTGGAAATGGCGCACTCCCTGCAGCCCTGCACGTACCTTCTGACATGGAACTGGCGAAGTCATTGGAGGACCTCCACAACGTGGTGGCGATGTTCGGCCAGGCTCCGGGAGTATATCAGGATGTCGTCGATATAAATTAGCACGAACTTGTGGAGGAACTCCCGGAGCACCTCATGTATGAAATCCTGGAATACGGAGAGGGCGTTGACCAGGCCATACGGCATAACAAGGTATTCATAGTGGCCGGTGGGCGTGATGAAGGTGGTCTTCCACTCGTCCCCCTCACGTATCTGGATGAGGTTGTACGCGCTGAGGAGGTCCAGCTTTGTGAACACAGTGGCACCACGGAGATGTTCCAGGGCCGCTGGGACGAGAGGAAGGGGTTAACGGAACTTGATGGTGATCTTGTTAAGGGAACGGTAGTCGATGCAGGGCCTCAAGCCTCCGTCCTTTTTTGCCACAAAGAAGAAGCTCGAAGCAGCAGGGGAAGTAGACGGGCAGATGTATCCTTGAGCAAGGGCCTCTTTGATGTATTCCTCCATGGCCTTCTCCTCCGGGATGGAAAGGGGATAGATCTTACCCCTTGGCACTGGCTCACCCGGAAGCAGATTGATGGCACAGTCCCATGGCCGGTGTGGAGGCAGCTTGGAGGCTTTCTGCAGGCAGAAGACGTCACTGAAGGGGGCGTAGCACTCTGGGATTTCGGTGGAACGTTTCTCAACTGGACTCTCGATGGAGGTGGTACAGATGGTTAGATCATGAGAGGATGGTACTCGAGGAACTGGAAGGTCAGAGAAACAGCTTGAGAAACAGGCTTCGCCCCACTTCAGGATCTCACCGGCTCTCCAGGAGATGGAAGGGTTGTGCTGCTCCAACCAGGGGCGCCCTAGAACCATGTCAGAGGTGGATTCCTCCAGAACCAGCAGATGGATGTTTTCTTGATGAAGAATGCCGACACGTAGCTGAATGGGACCCACACATCGGCGCACATATCTTCAGCTCAGAGGTTTTCCCGTGATTGAGTTGATCTGATAGACAGTCGGAGAGGGCGAGGTCTTGAGTTTGAGCTGCCTGCAGAGGGCGCCGGAGATGAAGTTGCCGGCTGACCCTAAATCGAGGAGCGCCACCACTGGAAGGGAAATACCGGCAGCAGTAAGGTTGACAACAGTGGTGAGTGGTTTCATCTTATTGAGTGAAGGAATAATGGCACTCACCATCGGTCATGGGGGACGAGTTGGGCACGCCGAGATGATGTGCCCAGGTAAACCACAATATAAATAGAGGTTCAGGGTCAGCCGTCTCTGGCGCTCAGAAGGAGTAAGGCGAGAATTTTCAACATTCATGGGTTCGTGGACTGGTTCTGGAGGGCTGACAGGTTCTGGTCGGCGGAGGAGATGGTGAAAGAGTGACTGGTCCTGGTGTTCTTCTATACACGACTGCATACGAGAGGCAAAGCGGATGGACAGCTGGATGAATCGCTCGAGGCCGATGGAATCCTCGTATGCAGCGAGATGCAACCGCACCCGAGGATCCAAACCTTGACGGTAGGTGGTTATGAGGGCTTGTTCATTCCATCCACTGGACGCGGCTAGCGTTCTGAACTGCAAGGCATAATCGTTAATAGTCATGGAACCTTGTTTGAGATTACACAATTTCTCACCAATAGAGGAGTCGTAGGAGGGTTTACCGAACACCTCCCGGAAGTGGGTCACGAAGGAATCATATGACTGAATGACGGGACCTTTTTGAGACCAGATGGATTCAGCCCACTGCAACACCTTGCCTTGTAACTGGGAGATGATGAACGCTACCTTGGATACATCGCTGGGGTAGAGGTGCGGTTGCATCTCCAGGACCAGTGCACACTGCAGGAGGAAACCGCTGCAGTCCTCCGCCGATCCTGAGTAGGGCGCTGGTCTGGCCATGGGACTGGCAGGTGCTGACGGAGAGGAAGAGGTGACGGTGTTTGCGGAAGTGCTGACTTGTGGTGGTGGAGGTGCGCTGGAGGTGAGTGTTCGTCGGAGAACATCCACTAGTTCTTGGAAGGGATCCGGGGAGCTCATACTGGCCTCGCGCTGTTGTGGTCTTCTGTTACAATACAGAAGGGACAGAGATCGACTTGAACAGGTATTTGAGCTTTATTGAAAACCAGTATGAGCAGTGGCAGAAGTGCAGGTGAGTAAGCAGTGCAGTAGAGTGGTTTCTTGAGATAAATGGATGATAACAGAGTTCTTTGTGGTTAACAGGTACCAGAGACCTTGGAGCTGGAGACGCTGGAGACACTGGAGACGCTGGAGACGCTGGAGACGCTGGAGGTTGGGAGCACTCACACGGAGGGAAGAGAACACACGAAGAGATTCTTGGAATCAGGTAAGTTGATCGCGGGGAGTCCTTAAGGTAAGCATACAGGTAATGTTAATGCAAACGAGACCGGACATCGAGTGGTGTGTGTGAGTGCTCTTTATGCTGACTGTGATGAGGTGCTGATGAGGTGCAGGTGCCGGTGATCAGTATTCTGGTGATTGGGTGCGCTGTGATTGGTGAGCGGTGGAGCCTGACATGTCTGTGACAATTACATTGTATTTGCGATTATTATTATTATACCAATACTATTATTATCAGTCTATTATAGTTATGATGTTATATTATTGTCTATATTCTGTAAATGATACTACATATTCTATTGCTATTATTATAGTATTATTATACTATATGCTATTATCAATATATTATTATGATATTATATTATTGTACTTATACTATTTTATAAATGTTCTATTCATTACTATTTTATTTGCTGTATACTGTTTGTTTATTGACAATATTATATACTTTATTATTGACTATAATATTATATACTACATAAACTATTTCTTATAGTGTATAACAAACTATTTACTATTCTCAATTTCTTTATTTGCATTGCACTGTAGTTGTACCATATCATATGTATTACCATAAAGGATCCATCAGTTATCTTTGTTGTTGTATGTTTTTGCAGTATCTATCTGTATCATTTTAGTGCTACAAAAATACAGAAAGCAGCCTGTGTGATTTGTATTTGATGATTTGTTTAATTTTATCAATGGTGGTCAATTCTAAGCTCAAGAAAAGCTAAAATTGCGTTAAAGACAGAAAATCCCTTTTTTACAATAAGAAAACTTTATTTAATTTAATGTGAAAATTAAATTATATCTCAGTATGGGTGTTTTCACAATTCTTATGCAAGAATAAAGCAGTCAAATACATGACAAGCCTGAGCTTTGACTATTTCTTAATTAAAATAAATATTTTATATATCTAACTATAGAGATCTTAAGTAACTAGAACTTTTTGTACACCACGTACATTATAAACCACTGAAATTGGTTGATAAATGTAAACGTTTACTTGTGTTTGTTAACAGCGCAGTCTTGCCCCGCACAGTATGGAGGACTCGTTGACGTATCGCAGCAACAGTCCAAAGCGGCCAATAGGGCGTCTAGTGTTTATTATATGTGTCACGATCACCTGTGAGAGTGCCTTCAGCCTCTAGAGGGCACTCCTTCCCGGACTCATTGTACAGAGCCCGCTCCAGCCAGTGAGTCCACTACAGAGCCCACTCCAGCCTGTGAGCCCGCTCCAGTTAGTGAGTCCACTACAGAGCCCGCTCCAGCCAGTGAGTCCACTACAGAGCCCGCTCCAGCCAGTGAGTCCACTACAGAGCCCACTCCAGCCTGTGAGCCCGCTCCAGCCAGTGAGTCCACTACAGAGCCCGCTCCAGCCAGTGAGTCCACTACAGAGCCCGCTCCAGCCAGTGAGTCCACTACAGAGCCCGCTCCAGCCAGTGAGTCCACTACAGAGCCCGCTCCAGTCAGTGAGTCCACTCCAGAGCCCGTTTCAGTCAGTGAGTCTACTTCAGAGCCCGTTCCAGTTAGTGAGTCCACTTCAGAGCCTGTTCCAGTTAGTGAGTCCACTTCAGAGCCCGCTCCCGTTAGTGAGTCCACGTCAGAGCCCGTTCCAGTCAGTGAGTCCACTTCAGAGCCCGTTCCAGTCAGTGAGTCTACTTCAGAGCCCGCTCCAGTCAGTGAGTCCGCTCCAGTTAGTGAGTCCGCTCCAGCCAGGGAGTCCGCTCCAGTCAGTGAGTCCACTTCAGAGTCCGCTCCAGTCAGTGAGTCCTCTCCAGTCAGTGAGTCCACTACAGAGCCCGCTCCAGTCAGTGAGTCCACTCCAGAGCCCGTTCCAGTCAGTGAGTCTACTTCAGAGCCCGTTCCAGTTAGTGAGTCCACTTCAGAGCCTGTTCCAGTTAGTGAGTCCACTTCAGAGCCCGCTCCAGTTAGTGAGTCCACGTCAGAGCCCGTTCCAGTCAGTGAGTCCACGTCAGAGCCCGTTCCAGTCAGTGAGTCTACTTCAGAGCCCGCTCCAGTCAGTGAGTCCGCTCCAGTTAGTGAGTCCACTTCAGAGCTCGTTCCAGTGAGTGAGTCATCTTCAGAGCCCGTTTCAGTTAGTGAGTCCACTTCAGAGCCCGCTCCAGTCAGTGAGTCCACTTCAGAGCCCGCTCCAGTCAGTGAGTCCACTCCAGAACCCGTTCCAGTCAGTGAGTCCACTTCAGAGCCCGTTCCAGTCAGTGAGTCCGCTTCAGCCAGTGAATCCTTGTTGGGTGAGCCACCGCCTCACCCTCATAAGCGGAGGAGAAGGAGGAAAAGGGCTTCCTCCGTCCGACAAGGCCTGGAGACCACTCTAGAGGTTGTCTGTGGGTTTCTCAAGCGCCTTGCCCTGCCGGCGCCAACGAAGCGCCTTGCCCTGCCGGCGCCAACGAAGCGCCTTGCCCTGCCGGCGCCAACGAAGCGCCTTGCCCTGCCGGCGCCAACGAAGCGCCTTGCCCTGCCGGCGCCAACGAAGCGCCTTGCCCTGCCGGCGCCAACGAAGCGCCTTGCCCTGCCGGCGCCAACGAAGCGCCTTGCCCTGCCGGCGCCAACGAAGCGCCTTGCCCTGCCGGCGCCAACGAAGCGCCTTGCCCTGCCGGCGCCAACGAAGCGCCTTGCCCTGCCGGCGCCAACGAAGCGCCTTGCCCTGCCGGCGCCAACGAAGCGCCTTGCCCTGCCGGCGCCAACGAAGCGCCTTGCCCTGCCGCCGTCGCCAGAGCAGCCCCAGCCCGAGCACGCTGCCGTCCCAGAGCAGCCCCAGCCCGAGCACGCTGCCGTCCCAGAGCAGCCCCAGCCCGAGCACGCTGCCGTCCCAGAGCAGCCCCAGTCTGAGCTCGCTGCCGTCCCTGAGTCCTCCGCTCTCCCTGATACGGCCACGGAGACCGTCACCGAGCTGTCCGCTCCCCTTGATACGGCCACGGAGGCCGTCACCGAGCTGTCCGCTCTCTCTGATACGGCCACGGAGGCCGTCACCGAGCTGTCCGCTCTCCCTGATATGGCCATGAAGCACCCTTGGCCTACTGCCCTGCCGCCGTCCAAGCCTTCTGCCCTGCCGCCACCGCCCAGATCTTCTGTCCTGCCGCCGTCAACCAAGCCGTCTGTCCTGCCACCGTCGTCCAGGCTTCCTGCCCTGCTGCCACTGCCCCGGCCGTTGGAACCGTTGGAACCCGCCTGGTCAGTTCCGCCAGCACCGCCCTGGCACTCAGCCAGGATTCCAGAGGCGCTGGCACCAGCCTGGTCAGTTCCTCCAGCACCACCCTGGCACCCAGCCAGGACTCTAGAACCGCTGGAACCAGCCTGGTCAGTTCCCCCAGCACCACCCTGGCTATCAGTTGGGGACCCTGGATCTGACCCACCATCCCTCCCCCTGATCCTCCTCCTGTCCACCTCCCTCCTGAGTTTTTTTTGTGTTTTTGTTTTTTGTCTGGTGGAGCGTCTGGTAGCCGCTCCTTTGAGGGGGGGTAATGTCACGATCACCTGTGAGAGTGCCTTCAGCCTCTAGAGGGCACTCCTTCCCGGACTCATTGTTTCACTCATTTCATGAACTACATTTCCCATATACACTCCCTGGACTAATTACCATTCATCATTGCACCCAGCTGTTTTGTGTTTGTTAATTAGTGTTTGTCTATTTAATCTCAGTTGTGTCTGTCCCTGGTTGTGGTTCGTTGTGTATTTGTTACGTGCACTGTTTTGTATCTCTGGCTTGTTGTTTTGTGGACTGATTACCTGGATTTTGACCTCTTGCCTGTCTTGGATTTACGGTTCTGGACTCCCCAATAAATACTTATGCTGCACTTGGATCTACCATCTTGTTCTTGTGTGCACCCGTGACAATATGTCTATGGCGGCCACTGTACCATGTGCTAATGTTTACAGTGGATGTATTGCAATGGCTCGTAGACACACATTCGTTAAAGCATTTCAGTTTGACCCAGAATCTGATCCGGATGGAGAAGCACCGGATGAAGAAGTTGCAACTCAGCGGCTACAGCAGGACGTCTCCGAATGGTTAGTTTAAAACATTGTGTCTGGATACGGTACTTTAGTTGGTTTATGTATGCTGTTACAGTTATTATCATGTAGCTAATGCTAGCCTACATTGTTGGCTTTTCATGTTGCTCTGATTTGCTATCGTATATATAATATATATATATATATATATATATATATATATATATATATATATATAATTATCAGCTATAGACACTAACCAGCGCAACTAAATTAGTCAGACCTATATTGATAGGTACCGTTGTGGAAAATGTGCTACCATCCCAACATCATTTATTTGTTTACATATTTTATATTTCATAAATCTTAAAAGTTTTTACAATCTTTCTTCATTACAATTACATCAAGCTCGGCAATCTGGAAATGTGGATATCGCGTGTGCCAACAGCAGAACGGTTATCCAAACAACAAAGAAATGTACAACACTCGCGTTACAGTGTGTGTATTCACACACACACTTGATGCTATCTACCTTTACATTAGCAACAGTAACTGGGCTGTATTGGTCCACGTTGAGGAAACAGTTGTCGGTGAAATTTGAGGCGCAGACATACAAAACTTTGGGAAGTTGTATCGGAGCATTACCAGAGAAAATATAATTAACCCACTGTTTCTTCATAGGCTCGTTTTAGGCTCGTTTTCATTTTCTCAATTTACCCAGGGCTCGGTTTACACCCATCACCTTTTCTAGCCACTGGGGGACCATGTGCAGGCTAGGGGAACTCATATTAATGTTAAAAAACCTCATAAAGTGAAATTTTCATGCCATGGGACCTTTAAATCATTGAAGTATTTAAGTCAAAATTGTTTTAGTATCATTATCTTAATAAACAATTGTTAATCATTTTTTCATGATTAACAAACCATTAGTAAATGATCAGTATATGATTTATTGATGAAGTTGTAAGCTGGTTGTCATGATCACCTGCTGGAATGCCCTTGATAGCCACTAGAGGGCACTCCACCCCAGACTATTGTCACTATCACGGACTCCATTTCCCATCACCCGCTTCCCGGACTCATTACTGATATTACACACAGCTGTTATCAATCATGTAATTTGTTTCTGCCTATTTATACCCGGTTTCTGGTGTTTCATTTTGCAAGTATTTTGACTGTTTGCCTGGCTTATGACATTGATGTTGGATTCCCAAATAAACTGCAATTGGATCTTAACTAAGTCTCAGAGCATTCCGTGACACTGGTCTGTGTTCAAAAGCACAAACATGCAGGTAGCTATGCTAAAGCACTATTTTTAAGAATAGTAACTTATTTGTTTTGAATTGGATAAACATTTATAAATGCCTTACAGTCAGGTGATTCCAGTGGGCTATATTAAATCCTTTCACTCAACAGTACAGACTTGTGTTCTGTGTGGAGTGTGTGGGATACAGTGATAAAGTGAACCTCTCAACCGGTTTTACCTTCCACTGAAGGTGCACAGAGTTAAAGACTCCATGTGTGTCAGAGAAGACAGCTGTATATACCTTCACCAGTCAGCACTTACACTGCAGTACACACTACAAAGTGTTCAACACCTTTTATAGATGATGTGTAAATGCATGAATAAATAATTTACAAAGCTTTCTGCATCCCCTAATCTAAAGTGTAAACTATTCATCACTTGTAAATGTCTTACATATCATTTGTAGACCTCTCTTACCTGTTACAAATCATTTGTATAGTATGTATACAACTCATTTATAACGCTTTCTGCATCCCCTAATCTAAAGTGTAAACTATTCATCACTTGTAAATGTCTTACATATCATTTCCAGATCTTCCTGTTTACATGATCCATCTCATTCCATCACTTTACCCAAGCCGGAACTTTACATTTTAAAAAAAATAAATTAACACTCTGCCATCGTTTAATCAGCACTTAATCATTTCATTTTTATTTTGTTTTTCATGGGACAGCTCCTCACCATAACATGAAAACGCACCATAAACTGATCATAAACATAGTCCAAACTGATCATAAATGTATTCCATTATTTTGAGCATTTTATTCCAAGTCTTCAGAAGTCGTATGATACCACCGTGTGAGGAAAAGATTCTTATTCCGTAATATAATCATTAAACATTAATAATTTTACATATCCGCCGTTTTATCCATTTAAACTTTCAAAATTGGTGCTTCAAACCATGTCTATGCTTCAAACACTATGGCTGTGTCCGAAAGCTGGAAAATGCTGCCTATGAAGGACACATTTCAAGGTAGGAAGGCATCAAGGCACGTCTGAATCCAATGTTAGCTTCACTTCCTGTCTACTGAGATGCCTTCATCTGATCGATTTCTGAAGGCAGCATAGATGTATACTTCACTACTTTTGATATCCCACAATCCTGTGTGTCCATTCTGTGACTGTTGAGCTAGAAAATTAAAGATGGTGTCCGAAAGTTGAGTTTGCTGGTCAGTTTGTGTGTAAATGTATGTTTTTGACCAACATTTTGATGTCATTTCTAGTGAGAAATTACTACTGTATTAATTAAATATTTGTTTAGTTCTCACCAAAGCTCATGCTATTTTGTGGTATTAGACTGTTACGATGCCTCAGAAGTCTGTCCGAAATCAGTTTTGTTAGGTACCTTCATGCACAAATGCTGCCTTACAAGTCATTGCCTGATAGAGCAGCGAGGCAAAAAGTCATGTTCCTAGGGCTGCGTCCGAAATCGCATACTTCCCTACTATATAGTATGCGAAAAACAGTATGCAAGGCGAGTAGTATGTCCGAATTCACAGTATTCGAAAAACAGTAGGCGAGAAGTACCCGGATGACCTACTGCTTCCGCCCGAATTCTGTAGTAGGCATTCGATGGACGCTGCGCTATCCCGTTATGCCACAGGAGAGGATTCTTCATATTCGAAAATGGCGGAAAGCGGCGATATGGAGCTCATTCAAGTCCTTAAAGTACCTCAGGGAAAAACGGTGTTTATTGTGGTTAAATTGCACTTGTTTAACATAATGTAAGTAAATGGCTGACTTATTGAAAGTTTAAACAATGTAATGAGAAGATTAAGAGTCGGATGTAAAAAGATGTTTAATCATTATTACTGACAGCACATCAAGCTAACGAACAGGTCGGAATAACGTTACATCCGCTTGTTAACACTGTTTTATTTAGACGTTCGTTGTTAAACAGTTTAATGAGATTAGAAAACTTTACGGACAGCAACATTCAGGCGGCAGTACATTGTAGGGCTCACAGTTTGTAGTTTTTTTTTTTTTTGAATATGTATATTATTATCATTGTATTTATTTGTATATATTGTATATAATATTTAGGCTATGTTGTGTATTTCTCTTTAAAATTAATAGTATATCAACTAAGATAACAGTGGCTTTAAATATATCTATATTGCTTTTCTTTATTTTTATGAAGTGGCAAAAATGTTTTGGTATCAGGGGTGAGTTAGGGCTCAAAGATATCTATATAATAGTAAAATATATTTGCATAAAAAATATTTATAATTTAAATATCATATGAGGGATTTGTATAGATTTGTATATCCTGTAACTGTAAGGTATCTAAACCTCCTAACCTTTCATCTAAACCTTTGCATATGGCAAATAAATGGTGGATTTACAAATTGCACATAATTTGGACAGAACAAGGTCTACAAATGATATGTAAGACATTTACAAGTGATGAATAGTTTACACTTTAGATTAGGGGATGCAAAAAGCATTATAAATTACTTGTATACACATACAAATGATTTGTAACAGGTAAGTGTTACAACCATGGACTTTTGTTTATGTTTACATTTAGTTCTGTCATGTCTTGTTCTGTTCATTTGCCCTCATTGTGTGTGTTCTGATTAGTTAACCATCCTCACCTGTTTCTGTTCTCCCTGATTATGTTCTCCCTCATTAGCTCCCCTATATAATCTTCCCTTTCTGTTCAGTGTTTGTTGGATCTTGTTGTAACGTGAGTTGTGTACCTACCCCAGTAAGAAAGGTCTACAAATAATATGTAAAACATTTACAAGTGATGAATAGTTTACACTAGATTAGGGGAAAGTGCTGACTGGCGACGGTCTTCTCTGACACACATGGAGTCTTTAACTCTGTGCACCTGATGTGAGCTTCAGTAGAAGGTAAAACCGGCTGAGAGGTTCACTTTATCACTAGATCCCACACACTCCACACAGAACACAAGTCTGTGCTGATGAGTGAAAGGATTTAACATAACCCACTTGAATCACCTGACTGTAAGGCATTTCTAAATGTTTATCCACTTCAGAACAAATAAAGTACTCTTCTTAAAAATAGTGTTTTAGCATATCTGCATGACCAGCTTACAACTTCATCAATAAATCATATACTGATCATTTACTAATGGTTTGTTCATCATTTGTTCATGATTAACAATTGTTTATTGAGATAATGATACTAAAACAATTTTGGCATAAATACATCAATGATTTGTAAGTGATAAATAATGTATCAACTAATAACCTATCCACCATCTACTAATTATCTGTTTGATTTATTTCATGATGTACACATTTTTAGTTAACTTACAACACAATTGTAAATCATTAGCATACCACTTATTAATCATTTATGAATGTATAGTCATGTTTTGTAAATGATTCGTTCATCATCAACTAATAATTTATAAATGACTTATATCTGAATTAATACAACATTCATAAAATGTTAGTATATCACTTATTAATAATTTATGAATATATAGTCATGTTTTGTAAATGATTAGTTCATCATTAACTAATAATTTGTAAGTGACATAACTGAACGTTATTAGGGCCCAAGCGAAAATTCGCGCAGGGCCCTCTTGTTCTTCTAAGGATTATTAGGGCCCAAGCGAAAATTCGCGCAGGGCCCTCTTGTTTTTCTAAGGATTATTAGGCCAAGCGAAAATTCGCGCAGGGCCCTCTTGTTCTTCTAAGGATTATTAGGGCCCAAGCGAAAATTCGCGCAGGGCCCTCTTGTTCTTCTAAGGATTATTATTATTTTTTTTTTTTTTTTTTTTTTTTTTTTTTTTTCCGTCTTCCGGGGCTTTTTGGGGGCCTTAACATGCTCAAAAACTCTTGAAAATTGGCACACACATTGGAATCCGCGGCCATTAGGACGCCGGAGAGGCTGGTACCCGGGCGTGGCAGGGGGCTCAACAGCGCCCCCTTGACAGCGCCCCTTGAAAAAAGTCTGAAAATTTGGTCCATATATTAAACACGCTTGCACGTATTAGTATGAAACTCAGTACACATATAGACCTCATCGGGCCGAACAACTTTCGTGCTCTAAGTTAAACACCACGCCAACAGGAAGTCAGCTATTAAGGGTTGTTTGAAAAACGCATGCTCTGGAATTTGATATACTCCTCCTAGACGATTAATCCGATCGCCACCAAACTCGGTCAGCATGAAGTCAAGACACTGATGATTAAAAATTGCCAGGGGATTTTTGATATCTCGAACGGTTTGGCCGTGGCGAGGCAACGAATTTATGGCGAGAAAAAGGAAACAGGAAATGTGTTATAACGTCTGCATACATATATTGATCTTTATGAAACTTCACGAGTGTGTTCGTTATAGGAGTCTGATCACATGGATGTGACTATTGTGAGTCAAAGTTATAGCGCCACCAACTGGCAGCAGGAAGTGTATCACTTTTTGAAATGTTTTGAGATCACCCTCTTATTTTTACCTGATTTGCTTCAAACTTCATCAGTGTAATGTCAATACACAGCAGATGTAGACCTATGACAGGATTTTTGATATTTGAAATATTGTTGCCATGGCAACAGGTCAAACTGTAATAATATTCTTGAGTGTTTTTGAGGCTCTTAACATGCTTCAAATTGCATGAAACTCGACACACACATCAATATTGTCAACCAGTAGACATGGACAAAGCCATAGAAATGGGCGTGGTGGAGGGGCTCAGTAGCGCCACCTTTTGACAAAAGTGGGGGGGTTAGTTTTTCCTACAATCACCAAACTCGGTACACATATTGTTCTCATCAAGCCGGACAATTTTCTAATTTACATTCATTAGCTCCGACCAACAGGAAGTCAGCTATTTTGGTTTGAATGTTAATTTTTTGAAAAAACAGGCTATGAATTTTATACTACTACTCCTACAGGGTTTATCCAATTTACACCAAGCTTTTTTTAACTTGTTGCTAACACATTGAAGTTGTTTAATTGCAAACGGATTTTGGATATCTCAAACGGTTTGGCCGTGGCGAGGCAACGAATTTATGGCAAGAAAAGGGAAACAAAGTGTTATAACTTCTGCATACATTAATTGATTTTGATGAAACTTCGGCTTAGTCTTCGTTGTACAAGGCTGATCACATGGATGTGACTATTGTGATTCAAAGTCATAGCGCCACCAACTGGAAGCAGAAAATGTGTCACTTTCAGCATACATTGAGATCACCCTCTTATTTTTACCTGATTTGCTTCAAAATTCATCAGAATAATGTTAAAACTTGGCACATGTAATCCTTTGAAAATGGGCAGGGAGGAGGGGCTCTATAGTGGCACCTTGTAGTGCAGTAAATGTGGAGTGAATTTGACATAGTCCTTTGATGTTTAACCGTTTTAAGTGCCTATTGCCCGCTGTGCACAGTTGCCCTGAAGCCACCGGGGTGGCGGTGCCACCGGGCTTGGGCCCGCCATCGCTGCTCGCAGCTATATTTATTATTTTTTTTTTTTTTTTTTTTTTTTATTTTTTTTCCGTCTTCCGGGGCTTTTTGGGGGCCTTAACATGCTCAAAAACTCTTGAAAATTGGCACACACATTGGAATCCGCGGCCATTAGGACGCCGGAGAGGCTGGTACCCGGGCGTGGCAGGGGGGCTCGACAGCGCCCCCTTGAAAAAAGTCTGAAAATTTGGTCCATATATTAAACACGCTTGCACGTATTAGTATGAAACTCAGTACACATATAGACCTCATCGGGCCGAACAACTTTCGTGCTCTAAGTTAAACACCACGCCAACAGGAAGTCAGCTATTAAGGGTTGTTTGAAAAACGCATGCTCTGGAATTTGATATACTCCTCCTAGACGATTAATCCGATCGCCACCAAACTCGGTCAGCATGAAGTCAAGACACTGATGATTAAAATTGCCAGGGGATTTTTGATATCTCGAACGGTTTGTCCGTGGCGAGGCAACGAATTTATGGCGAGAAAAAGGAAACAGGAAATGTGTTATAACGTCTGCATACATATATTGATCTTTATGAAACTTCACGAGTGTGTTCGTTATAGGAGTCTGATCACATGTATGTGACTATTGTGAGTCAAAGTTATAGCGCCACCAACTGGCAGCAGGAAGTGTATCACTTTTTGAAATGTTTTGAGATCACCCTCTTATTTTTACCTGATTTGCTTCAAACTTCATCAGTGTAATGTCAATACACAGCAGATGTAGACCTATGACAGGATTTTTGATATTTGAAATATTGTTGCCATGGCAACAGGTCAAACTGTAATAATATTCTTGAGTGTTTTTGAGGCTCTTAACATGCTTCAAATTGCATGAAACTCGACACACACATCAATATTGTCAACCAGTAGACATGGACAAAGCCATAGAAATGGGCGTGGTGGAGGGGCTCAGTAGCGCCACCTTTTGACAAAAGTGGGGGGGTTAGTTTTTCCTACAATCACCAAACTCGGTACACATATTGTTCTCATCAAGCCGGACAATTTTCTAATTTACATTCATTAGCTCCGACCAACAGGAAGTCAGCTATTTTGGTTTGAATGTTAATTTTTTGAAAAAACAGGCTATGAATTTTATACTACTGCTCCTACAGGGTTTATCCAATTTACACCAAACTTTTTTTAACTTGTTGCTAACACATTGAAGTTGTTTAATTGCAAACGGATTTTGGATATCTCAAACGGTTTGGCCGTGGCGAGGCAACGAATTTATGGCAAGAAAAGGGAAACAAAGTGTTATAACTTCTGCATACATTAATTGATTTTGATGAAACTTCGGCTTAGTCTTCGTTGTACAAGGCTGATCACATGGATGTGACTATTGTGATTCAAAGTAATAGCGCCACCAACTGGAAGCAGAAAATGTGTCACTTTCAGCATACATTGAGATCACCCTCTTATTTTTACCTGATTTGCTTCAAAATTCATCAGAATAATGTTAAAACTTGGCACATGTAATCCTTTGAAAATGGGCAGGGAGGAGGGGCTCTATAGTGGCACCTTGTAGTGCAGTAAATGTGGAGTGAATTTGACATAGTCCTTTGATGTTTAACCGTTTTAAGTGCCTATTGCCCGCTGTGCACAGTTGCCCTGAAGCCACCGGGGTGGCGGTGCCACCGGGCTTGGGCCCGCCATCGCTGCTCGCAGCTATATTTATT